>NC_058524.1:596663762-596963762 GCF_904849725.1 Hordeum vulgare subsp. vulgare
CTAATGGGTGTAAAGAAATAGTACGCCCCTCTACTAAAGTGGGTTGAAAGGCATGTATGCCTAATCTATGCACAGTAGGTGCTCTATTTAACAGTACACGATGTCCCCGCATAACTTCTTGAAGTATTTCCCATACAATGGGTTCCTTTTCCCAAATTTTCCTTTTAGCAATCCTGACATCCCCCATGGGGGCGGTGAAGGGAAAGCTCCCATTGGTAGAAAAAAAAAACCACAACCCCTTGGGGTTATCCTGCCTTACTTCAATTTTGACCCTATCCCCCATCAGTATTCGTATAGAACTAGACCGGATCTTTCCTGAAATATAGCCTAGGATGATGGTGTCATTCTCTAGCCGAACGCGGAACATTCCATTGGGTAGGGCTTCCGTAACTAAACCTTCAAAAGTAACTTTTGCTTCTCTCGGGGTTTTCTTTTCTCTCCTATTTTTTCTGTCATATTTTTTTGGTACTTCATGGTTGAATGAATCAAAAAAAAGACCTAAAGTTAACGATTTATCAATCGGTAGTGTTGCTCCAATACCTAACCAAAGAGCTCCTATAGTACCGATTAAAAAAAGGTCGTTGCTACTGGGCGGCGAAATAGATTTTGGAATTTATTGACATTCTCTAGAAAAGGTACGGTCAATAAGCCTGTTGGCACATAAACCATTAAGAGAACGCCCAATAACTTATTGGGTACCGTACGGAGTATTTGAAACACGGGAAAGAAGTACCACTCGGGTAATATTTCCAAAGGAGTTGCAAACAGGTCTGCCGGTTCACCAATCATTGATGGCTCGAGAACCGCTAAACCTACATTACATGCAATAGTACCTAGAATTACTACTGGGAAAATATATAAAATATCGTTGGGCCATGCGGGTTCCCCGTAATAATTATTTCCCATCCCTTTAGCTAATTTAGCTCTTAATACATGATCATTTAAGTCTGGTTTCTTTGTTATTGGGATAGGTGAACTCTTTAGGATCCATCCCCCAAAGGAACCGGACATGAGAATTTATCATCATCCGGCTCGAGCAAGAGTGAAAGAAATAAGACCGCGGAAGATCCTTAATAGAATTAAGGTATATAATGACTCAATGACTCTGGACAAAAAAAGCTTTATCGGATTCTCTTTTCCAAAGTTGCACCTACCACTACTCATTGAAAATAATCCTATTCTTATGGGTAAATGCTCAATATCCAAGTGGGCTTACAAATTTTATCATGATCAATTGCTTTGTGGATTGTCTCGTGTCTCTTGATTACTAGAGTTGGATCTGACCATTGCCCTCTTGTGTTGGATACTGGAGAGGGGGTGCCAAATAAATCTAGAATCTTAAGATTTGAGAAAGCTTGGCTGAAGGTTGCAGGTTTCAAGGAGCTGCGCTAATCTAACGGCTTGTCGAGCATTTGACAAACTCACACCATCCATTTCAAATGGGATTTGTCCCGGTACACACATACATTCTACCCATATGAGCATTTTCGAGAGATTGAACCGGCATATCTTCTTGAGATTTACGAAGCAACCGTAGACGCCTCGTCGTCGACGGAAACGTCTCCTTCCGTCAAAAACGTATCGTCAGAAATCCTGAAATAAATCCAGAAATATTACAAACACGAGAACTTGAACCCTCAGGGACTGGGATACCACTGTTTCTCTAACCATGTAATCACAAATTGATTTGTGAGAATGTTGTTTTAGTAAATCACTTTTTTCTTGACAAAAAGGTCAGAAAGAATGCTAGCGACGTGCATCGATTCTGGTTGTGTTGCGTGTACTTCTCATATGGGTCTGGCTGAGAACAAATAGACCCGAAACCACTATCTGAACATTATTTGGTTGCCCACATATAGGTTAGTTACATGAGGAAAGTAAGTTTGATCCTTTTTTGTTGGCCGCATTGCATTAGACGCACATAGAACGCATTGTTTGATTGTAACGTGCATAAGGTATACTCACGACTTTTTACTAGTGGTGACTTTACCATACACGATCTTAACAGTTTCACCCCTAGCTACGAAACAAATTACGATTCATCCTAACTACTATCAAATGACATACACATTATTAAGAGTCGTATGGCTGAATGGGGAAAGTTCATCATCCATTGTCTTCCTCTTCTACTTTTGTTGTTGCTTCTTCTTCTGCTGCTCCTCTTGTTATTGTTCTTTTTATTCTTCAGATCCTTATGTGGTCTCTGTTATTCCGCATTGCATGTGCCCACTCCATCATTTTGGTCTTTCAGACTTCGTTGTCAAATGCCTCCAAATGATGGCCAACAAGGTCAACACCGTCAAGCGCCACATCTTCCTCCTCTGGCACAAGTTCATCACAACCTCATTGCAGGATCCAGTTATGCAAAATGCAACATGCAAGAACAAGCTTATCCTGAGTAGGGTAAGGGTGGAATGGCTTCTAATCCAGGATCTTGAACCTGTTCTTCAGAGCTCCAAATGCCCTCTCAATAATTACTCTAAGACCGGAGTGTTTGAGATTGAACAACTCTTGTGGAGTTCTAGAATAGTTTCCACCAGAGAACTCAATCAGATAGTACCTGGTTTTCCTGAAGGGTGAAAGAACACCTGGCCGACATGCATAGTCATTATCTCCTAGGTAGAACTTGCCATCAGGGATGTCGATGCGATCAGGACGACTCATGTTGTCACTGAGTATGTTAGCATCATGTGCTGACCCTTCTCAGCCAGCTAACACGTATGTGAACTTCAAATCGAAGTCAACATCAACAAGCACATTCTGGCTTGTGTAGTGTTTCCTCCCCCTGTGTGCTGCAGATTGTGACCTCGGCACTCTAGTAGTGACATGAGTTCTCTGATGGAATGGAAATACAAGATTGTGTTAAGTTCTCACCTTGAACAATCCAAGCATATCAAGCCATGAACTACATACTGTCAGTGCTCGCCTTGAAGTATGGATACCATCTCACTAGTAGTAAACAAGCTTTACGTTTGGATTATAGTCCCGGTTTTCTCTTGACCGGGACTAATGTGACCATTAGCCCCGACTCGTGAGGAATGCTTTTAGTCCCGGTTTATTAGTAACCTCTAGTCCCGGTTTGTCGGTGTTTACTCACAACATAAGCCATGGGTAGGCTAAAGATGATGGGAATCGAAGTGGCACCGGAGGGCGCTGGGAACGAGGATGGTACAAGCATGGAACGCACGATGTACCCAGGTTCAGGGCTCTCCGTAGAGATAACACCCATAATCCTGCCGGAGTGTATGATGTATGAATGGGACTACAAAGTGCTCCTGGAGCTGTATTGCGGAGGAGGAAGAAGGAGCTGTCGGCTCGCGTCTACCTCTCCTATGTGGTGGGTGGGTGTGTGCTGAGTTGACCAACCTCTGCATGGACGGGGACCGGGGGATTTTATAGACGAACCCACGGACCTACAATATGGATAAAGGGTACAAGAGTGGGACCCGGCTGGCAGCCTCGCCGGCTGGCCAGGGGGCCCACGAGGTCTTGTCTTGTTACTGATGGGGCCCGCCGGCTGCGAGGTCCCCTCTTGCTGTGGGACCCGTCAGCTAGCCAATAAGGCTCTCGCGTAAGGTTGACGCAGGACACGTGTGGTACGTCCGGCATCGTCTAGCGAGGATCGTCATGGGCAGGCAGTACGTCCGTCTCCACTGTTCCCACGCAGAGTGCAGTAAGGAGTGGGAGTTTGACGGGCCGATAGTGTGCAGGGTGATGGATCGGAGCCGGAGGAGGTCAGCGGTGTGGCCGCCGACACTTGTACCTGCCGTGCACCCCGATCTAGTACATTTGTTGACGCGTAGCCACCTTTAACCATAGGGACTCGCCATGACCTACGGTCTGATGTGACTTGTGCTCCCTAGCCGGCTAGTCGCTTGACTAGCCGGCCTGGGTACGGCCGCCTCGCCCCTAGCCGGACGGCTTGGCCTAGACGGCCAGGGGGAGGTAGCCGTCCCGCCTCTAACCGACAGGTGCTTCCTGACCGGCCATAGAGTTGGTCGTCTCGCCCCCAGCCGGTATGTACTTCCTAGCCGGCTAGGGGGACTTGGTCTTTATAGAATGGTTCTTGTTGTTCCTTCTTGGTTGAAGGCAAAGGAGTAGGCTCGATGAGCCTACCCCGGGGTTATCCCCCCGACAGTAGTCCCCGAAGCTGGGGAGGCCCGCCGCTTTGGAGCGGGCGGCCTCGCCAGCTTAAGTTGTTTGTTGTTGAGCTCCTGACGCCGCCTGCGGCACGGGACGCCGGCTGGCTTCCAAGCGACGCCTCGGCTTCGTCGTAGGTCGCTTAAATCGCGCCACGTGCCAGGCCCATCCTGACGTAATGATGGTTTGTTTTGTTTGACGGGACGGGGCCTGAGCCCTGGGTCCCGCCACAACGCCCCCTCGGCCTCCGCACGGAGGATCCTCTGCGGATTTACTCCGCGATGGTTGGGATTCGGGAGTCGTAAAAGCCTCCGCCATAATCGGAGGTAATGGGACCGGTGCGCACCGGATCCCCTCCAAACAATCCTTCGTGGGGTTTAAATGGGGCGCGAGGGTACCGTGGAGGCTATTCGCCCCCTTCTTGCCCCGCACTTGCGCTTCCTCCCTCCCTGAGCCCAGAGAGAGAGACTCGTCTTCTTCTTCGTCTTCGCCGCCACGCAGACCATCGTCGTCCCTTCAAGTTCTCGCCGCTCGCCGCCATGTCGAGCAGCTCTTCCAAGAAGGGCGAGCACAATGGTGCCTGACTCGGCAGCGACATCTGCGCCGAGCACATCGACGCGCTCCGCCATCGCCGAATGCTGCCCCCAGCCTCCCTTGTGACCGTGCGGATCCCGGGAGCCGAGAATGCTCCGAAGCCGCAGGAGGGAGAGGTAGTCGTGTTCGATGAACACTTCTACCGAGGCTTCGGGCTCCCGGTGAGCACCTTCTTCAACAATTTCCTCATCTTCTTCGACTTACAGCCGCACCATCTGGCGCCAAAAGCCATCCTTCAGCTCGCCTCGTTCGTCGTCGTGTGCGGGGGGGTCCTGGGGATCGAGCCCTGCCTCGACCTCTGGCAGAGCTTGTTCTTTTTCAAGCAGCAGTCCAAGAAGATCGACAAGGCCGAGGTGGAGAAGCTTGATGGCCCTCGTCCGATGACCCCGTGCGGCGCGGCACTGGTGCACCACCGGATGAAGTGTGGCTTCCCCTAGATGCCGCTCCAAGACTCCATCAAGCAGTGGCAGAGGGGCTTCTTCTACATGAAGAATGCCATCCCACCCGCGACGCCATCAACATGCCCCCCTTCGCCATCGAGCCTCCTATGGCAAAGAAGAACTCGCAGGCCAAGTACCCCCGGCCGGTTCCCGAGGTAGCACAGATTGGCGTCTACCTCAACAGCCTGAAGGCTCGCGGCCTCTTGGGCCGTGACCTGCTTACCACCATGATGACCCGCAGGATCGTGCCGCTACAGAGGCGGCCTCATCTGATATGTCAGATAAGCAGGCGGCACGATCCTTGCCGGCTCTCCACCAAGAATTTCCACCCTGGAGCGATGGCGAAGAACGTGAACCAGATCTCCTCCGCCAACATGGATGAAGGAGGAGACTGGGCGTGGGGGCTGGTCCCTTATGATAGGAACCATCCTCCCCCAATGGTAAGAGTCCTCGTGGATCTGGTATTTGCTTTGTGTTTTGAAACTGTTGTTTCTTCCTGTTTAGCCGGCTGCCAACTGTTTTTGTATCAGCTGTTTGGGAAGCTGCAAGAGCTCACCCCGCCGGCTCCAGATGTGGAGACATCAGACCCCTCGTAGATTGAAGACGAGGGGATGATCGATCCGCGAGGCGCCGTCTCGGAGGAGGCGCTGGAGTCGGAAGGCTCCGAGCCGTATGGTGAGCAGCTGAGGCCTCCCCTTGTTGACTGGACGGATGATGACGAGACGCCACCATATTCATATGATGCAGCCTTCGGGGAGGATGCCGAAGAGGTGGAGGAAGTCACCAGCCCTCCAATGACCTGAGGCCGCCGCCATGCTGGCGAGACGCCCGCGCCTGGCGAGGCAACCAAGAACAAGGGCAATGGTGCCACCACCTCCAAGCCGGCCTCCAAACGCGCCGTGTCTGGACCTCCAGCCGGAGGGCGAGCACGCGACGCCAAGAAGCGTCGACCGACGCCCTCAGGAAGCAGGTGCCCGTCGTGGCGGGGTAAGTATCCTTCGTTGTTCTCATTTAGTTTGGTCGAGGGAGAATGGGTTCCTCAAATCATGCCTTGCAGGGAGGCAGAAGACGTGGAGGAAGAAACTGCCTCCGCCGTCGAACGGGACGGCTCGGCAGCAGCTCACGCTGCCCCGAAGGCTCTTGACGATCAATCCGCCCTTCGCTGGGAAGTGGCGGCGAAGAATATGGCCGCGGGCCAATCTCAGCCCAGCCGAGCTGAGAAGCCCAGGGAGAAGCATACGAAGGCTACGCGTGCTCGCGTGGAGGAGCCAGCTAGCGAGGCGGCCCCGAGGCGCACCCAGAGGGCCGAGGTGCCCAAGCCGTCCGAGCCGGACGCCTCCGCGCCTGTGGACCTCGAAGTGACCCCCGACACGCCGGAGGCTGAGGCGACGGTCGATGCGCCGGAGATGAACCTGGAGGCGCCGGAGATGGCCAAGGATGCGCCGGATGCGGCCGATCCTCCCCCTACTGCCGAGACGACGCCGGCTGGGGCATCGATGGAGCCGGCCACCAGCCAGCCACCTGAGGCCGGCGCCATCATCGTGACCAACCGTGGCCCGGCCGCTCCAGGAGCCGGCTCCAGCCCTGGGAGCCGACCCATGAAGACTTGGCGCGTGGCCAACACCGTGGTCAGGTTGGTCGTGCTCCGGCGTGGTCAATAACCTCTCCGAGTTGGTTTAGCGATTGCTAAGGCGCGACGTCCTCACACGTTCGTAGTCGGATCGTCAAAGTCTACTCCAGCAAAAACGATAACCACCATCTCATCGAAAGATAGGGACAACTTTGCCTCTATCATGACCCGACGCGCACGTTTCCCCCCTCACAGTGGCGGCACAAGTGTCGTCCGTGAAGGGGGGACACACCCCGGAGCGCCGCGACACGCGTCTATGCATGGCACATCACTTTTAGACATGCATGAGGACCCACGCAGTGTTCGGTAGCATAGCTACCCCCGGAAGCCATCCGACCAGAGTACTGCTAGCCTCGTTGACCCAAAGATCTATGCTTTGACTTTCATCGGACGGGCTTTGACCATGCACTCTTCCACCTGGTTGCGATAGGCCAGCCCATAGGAACATCCCTGAACACCGTCTGGTCCCAACCCGCCACTAGATTTCCTCCATCTTGACCCGACGCGCACGTTTCTCCCCTCAAAGCGACGGCGGCAGTGTCGTCCATGAAGGGGGGACACACCCCGGAGCATCACGACGAGCATCTACGCATGACACATCACTTTCAGACATGCACGAGGACTCAGTGCGAGATTATCATAAAAATATTTAAAAGTTGTCCAAATCTATGAAAGTATCAATTACTTGTGATTTTTACCAAGTACAAGGACCTATATGCAAAAGTACACGAGGTTACATTTTAACATACTCAAAAGTGAAAACAAACCAGATATTCATAATCTATGAAAAATTATGCCCCAAATCCATATATCATTTATGTATGTTTAAGTTTATACAAATTTGATTTAAATTAATCAAATCTAGAGTCTAAAAAATGTAAAAAAAAAAATGATTATATGCCGACGGGGCGTCAGCATAGATTTGCCACGTGGATTTTGATGAATAAAAAATGTAATAGATATGCCGCCGGCTGCCGTCATGACCTTCGGCATAGTTTTAAAGGCGGCAACCTGTCGTCTCGGCCTTGGTCGGCAGGATCACCGATGTGCCGACGACGTAGATATGCTGACGACCCCCATCGGCATAGATGGAGATGCGCCGACGATCCCCGCAGGCATAGATGAAGGTATGCCAACGGTTTTACTATGCCTACGGTCTTCGCCTGGTCGTCGGCATACCGCCACATATGTCAACAGGGGTCGTCGGCATAGAAAAAATCGTCGGCAGCAAGAATTATTCTGGTAGTGCATTGGACAGGAGGTGGCATGCCGCTCTAGTGGGCAGCCAATGACGACGGCGGTTAGGGGCGCGGACGGGAGAGCGACCAGCGTAAATGGTTAATGCCTTAACGGGATCGATGGCGGCGGCATGGGTCGGTGGGTGCAGCCGGCCGATTTGTGGCGAAGACGCCGGGGAACTCAACAGAAGGATTGACAGTGCATGTGTGATGGTGGTCGCCGGGCAAGCCCAGGCTAGCGCGGTGGGGTCTTCATTTGCTCTGTTTCATCAAGTTTGATGAAAACTCGCATGTTTTTGGATCATGTAGTAGTTTTTTACTCCCTCCATTCCTAAATATTTATTTTTTTAAAGATTTTATTATGAATTATATACGGATGTATATAAATATAATTTACAAATAAATATAATTTACAATGTAGATTTATTTATTTTGCTTTGTATGTAGTTCATAGTTGAATCTCTAAAAGGACAAATATTAAGGAACGAGGGAATACTTTTTCCTGCATGTGTTGTATGAAGAGCTTTGTGGACCTCGGTTCAGGCTCCACATCAATGAAATGGGAGCCAAGGAGCTCTCCATGTTGATCTATAAAAAAAAAAAGACGAGGCCATCCAGGATTAGCCCTTTGCCATTTTAGTATTAGAAAGAACAGCTGCCGGCAATTCCTGAAATTAAACATTTCAAAGCAAATCTCATCCCATCTCAAACAAACACCAGCAACAAGAAAGCATCTACACTGCACCTGTTCTGATACAGCGAGTTCCAAGGCGGAGAACAAACATACAGATTTCAGGGTGCCACCAGAACTGAACAGACCAAGCTACAGATTTCAGGATGCACCCGAACTCAGCAGACAGAAAATCAAAGCATCAAACACCAAAATAGCACACAGGTGACACACAGGTGGAACTTCCACATGAGCACGCCATGGATGAAGCTCAAACACTTTATGATCAACAATAGAAGCACAAGTTTTGAAAGTCACAGCATGTCAAGGCAGATGCACATTTCAGAACTCACATTGCATAGCATCAGGGTGCACATCATTACATCGTAGTGGAGAATACACCCAGCTGGATTATTCAGCTTATTTATTTGCCTTGGTCGAATACTCGCAGTATCTCAAACGTCTACACAGTAACACATATGTACATCCACAAGCACATACATACCGATGTATACATACAAGAACCATCTTTCTCTATGCCCAACCCTAGGGAAAAGAATTGCTTGAGCACACAAAACTGGCTATCTACACCAACTTGATAAGCAACACTAGCCTAGGGTTAGAGCATCATCTCGGAAGCTGTACAGATGTCACTGCCCCAGCCAACATCCATAAATAGGCAGACTAGACGTCGACAGGACCAGTACAGGGAGAACACAAGCGTCTCTCGGAAACAACCGAAGCTTCCGTGGCGAATGGCTGATGCTCGCTCATTCACTTGTCACCCTGGAAATGTAAATGGTCTCAGTTGAGATGCAGTACATTTTAGCCCACAGCATATAAACATGGAAAGAGTCCGAATTCTTACATCGATGGGAGATGGCTACTCTGGGAACCAAGATTGTCCATGCCCTCAGGCTTATTTTCGTCTCCACCAGAACCATACGACGAGAGCAACTGCCTCTGCAATCAAAAAGGGTAAATCGGTCGGGTTTTCAGAACAATACATTGGAAGAAATCAAGCGATGAACTAATTTGCATAGTTTTGTGAAAAATACATGCAATGCCACTTATCAACATGATTAATGCTCCCTCCATTCCAAAATATTTGAAGTTCTAGGTTTGTCCTAAGTGACCTTTTTAAGTTTGACCAACCCTACAGAGAAATATATCAACAACTACAATGCCAAATTAGTTTTATTAGATTTACCATAAAATATAATTTTCATAATATATACATTTGATGTTGTGGATATTAGTACATTTTTATATAAACTTGGTCAAACTTGAGAAGTTCAACTTAGGATGAACTTAGAACTTCAAACATTTTGGAACGGAGGGGTATGTACCAGGGTTATCTTTGAAGATCACAAAATTGCATGGCAAACCGAACATTTTATATGGCAAATTACCTATCGCGAGCATGGCAAATTACGTATCACGACCACGGCAAATTAGGCATCATGACCATGGCAAATTACGTATCACAATCGGAAATGCTAAAAATCTGATGTCAGATTTTGAAGCATGGCAAACCGAACATTTTATAGGCCAAATTACGTATCGCGAGTATGGCAAATTACGTATCACGACCATGGCAATTCCCTTCAGCAAGCATGGCAAATCCTGGTAAAAAAAACTGAACATGCCAGGATTTGCCACACTTGCTGAAGGAAATTGTTAGACTGACGACATGTAATTTGCCATAAAAAATGTTTGATTTGCCATCTTTAAAAATCTGACACCAGATTTGTAGCGGGGTCCAAAGATAAACACTGGCAGTCCATAAAATTAACTAGTTCACCATTTGAATTTTTCCCTACCACAAACATGGAACAGATGTTTTTAAGCCGTCAATATATGGTCCCATATCAATGATATAAAGTTGTAGCGACCCTTCAGACAAAGTTGTAGCCCTGGTAATATGCTGGCTGAGCAGGTGCACAAGGGAAGAGAAGGGCGCGAGAGGTTAATAAAGCAGGAGCATGTGTCTTTACCCAAGAACTGTGTGGGAGGGAGAGAGAGCAGAATGCACCTTCTCCTGTGTAAGTCAGAGAGGGAGGGGTTGGGCTGGGCTGAGCTTTGCATGACCTTCCGTTCTTTTCTTTTTTTCATTTTGTGCTATAAGGCTAAGATATTTTGCGCCTTTTTTCTGTGTTTGCAGCGACTTACTTTGCTACTGGCTCTGAGTTAGTCTGCAGTCACACTCAGTGATGTGATCTAATTTGCTGCCATACAGCACAAGTGTCATAAAGTTATGAAGGAGTTGGGTCGCCACAAAATGCATTACACATTTAAAACCTTCAACAAGATTTCAGCCCACTGTGCACTGGCAAGGACCGATGGCTTTGAAATCAGAATACCTAAGAGGGGGGGGGGGGTCAATTTACGTTACTGCTGTGAAGCATAAAGTGGAATTTTAGGAAGTCCTACGAATCTGAGGTAACCCGACAGTGATGAAACTATCTGAAAACACTACTAACATTGTAATCATTGCACTCGAGTATGGTTTGGTCAAGCACAACGACAGTATGGAAAGAGCATTAGAACATCAATGTAAGGCGAGGAAAGAAGAAACGAAACTTACATGTGCCTCAAATTCTGGGTTAATCAAGTTCACAGATAGATTTCGCATCAGCAGTAGCACCTGTAGGTTAGTCAATTCAACAGATCAATATTAATTGGAAGTGGACCGGAAAAGCTTGTGTGAAAAAAAATAATACAAATAAGCATACGCATGAACTACAAGTCGTGAATGGATAACGATGAAATGCAGTACATGAGGAAATTTTAAAAGAAAAACTAGATGGAATGAGAGCATCGGGACTAAGGACTGCTTATTAAATGCAAAAGTAGGTGATCCTTCTTGGTACTCCACCTATCTCACACACTACTACAAGATTTACAAACTCTAAAAAACATTGTAACTTCTAATAACAGTTGCTAGATAAGAGAATTATGACTAAACATTCAGAAACAATCTCTCCTAGATTTAAATAAAAAGACACGATTATTATAGTCCACTTTGGGAGTCAGCAAACATTTATACACGAAAACTATTGCCAATACTACAGCCTGTACTGAAAATGGAGCGGCAATTAGGCATAGAAACGTGCAGGGGTTAATTGTACTAAAATAGGTCAAGTCTGCCACTCGGCCCTCAGACGGATCAAAGAAGAGTGGGGAACCTCTCGCTGGTTTTTGGAATTCGACATCAGGAAGTGTTTTCACACCATCGACCGACATCGATTCATCTCAATCTTGAAGGAAGAGATCGACGATTCCAAAGCTAATATAATTTTGAAACAGCAATACTGTTCTAATAAAACAGTAGTCCTTACAGCATACATACCGTTTCCACATCAATCGGATCCATCGCCTTTAACCTCTGCAAATGCCCACTTGTATCTGGATCGAATACGCTTCCAAGGAAGTTGTATACTTGGGAAAAATCTGGCATAGCTGCAGATGCAAGCAGGGAGCAGCAGACGTAAGAATGCAGCAAGTAATAGACTCAGTCTCACAGAGATATCTCTAGCGATAAATGCCCTCTAGCTTAAGATATTATTTCAGCAAGAAAAATATATCGCGCATGGCATAGTAGGTTAAGAACTAAGCTGTTGGCCAAAATAAAAGTTGCGAGGATGGATTTGCACAGTGAATGCTGCATTAAGATCGAACTTACCGCGAGGCAGCACATTTTCTTGTTCAACTGCTTCAGAGGTTGGCCACGTTCCAGATTGGCTCTCTATACTGCTAGAGCAGTTATTTGTTGCAACAGCACTTGTAACTGTCAAATATGTGAACTTTCAGTGCTTACTTTATAAGGTGCTAGTCTTCAATGGGTATTATGACAATAGTGAATAACAGACCTTGTGTAGGTTGAACAAGAGCATTGTCCCAGGAAGGCACCAGGGCATTTGCATTTGTGTTTGGGACAACCGCAGATGTGTCCATAGACATAATAACACCATCTTGATCCCTCGGAGGAGGGAGAGGAGGTTGTTGTGATAAAACAGCTTGGGATGCTACAGGGGCTAAACAAAGTTTAGTTAGCATAATCGCTGAACTGCTGAAGTATAAACAGTTCGTGCCGGAGACTAGAAAGTAGAAACATGGACAGTAAGTACCAGTTTTAGAGGCCTTCTGTGGATATGGATGTGCTGCCTTACGCTTTGGCCGAGGCGGTGGTAAATGTTCACCTGTACCGTTCTTTTGAACCTTCAAAAAGTATTTTTGTGCATGGCTCCTTATCTGTTACAGAAATGCGCGGTGTTGCAAGAAGGTTCAGCACACCGATTTTCTTTATGATATTGTGATTTGTAAACAAAACAATCATGCAAAATTTTCAATCAGACTGAACGTGTTTCACTTGTAACTTTAAGTGCACCAAAAGTTGAATGATGCCTATATAATGTTTGGTACACTAAAAACCTAGACCACCACTGGTCGAATTTTGTTCAATTAGCATTTGCGAAGGACTTGTAGGTGCTGAGATAGCCACGAACTATACCTGTATCACAGTTTTCGAGCCAACAAATGCTTCTATCTTTTTCCAATCACGGTCAAACCTATAATAACAGACAAAAAGAAAAGAGGTGAATCCCTTTATAGTAATACTGCCAGTTACATACTCGCAAACTATAACTAATATACATGTAGCTGAATCCCTTATCAAAATCACAAATTTTTTTGCTCTCTTCCCAGCTGCAGATACACACCATGTACTCCAATAAAAAACCAAAAGTAGACAATTGTGGTGTTACCGTGTTACAACGTTACTCCCCCTGTCCCAAAATAATTGTCTCGACTTTGTACTAGCTCTAGTACAAATTTGTACTAAGCTTAAGACACTTATTTTGGGACGGAGGGAGTACATGTGAGTTAAACATAAATCCCGTCTCTCTTCTTTTTCCAAGTGCAATATAACCTCCCCGACGTCTCGGAACAAACATCCAATAGAACACATGTGCCTTTTGTGAGAGTATGTGCACGCCCTCTGCTGCCCCTGAACCAAGCCCCGTATACTTATACAGTAGCACATTTGAGCTAGAAAACGAGCCAAAAATGGAAGGCTACATGAACAACCCAAAATGCTAAGCGGGTATGGCAGTGCCTGGGGCCAGCAAGCAAAACCAATTAGCAATCGACACGCTCCATCCAATCCAAGGTAGTATAGAGATTGTAAAGCGGAAAAAGAATCACGTTTTTGTGGAGCGGACGCGCGGACCAAATCTAAATCTAAAAACAGAAATAAAAAAAATCACATTCCGTGGAGCGGATCCCCGACCGACACCACGATCAGTCGCCGAAATCAGACGAAGACGAACCAATTAGAAGACGTAGTAGAATGGGGGGGACTCACAGCTGCAGCGCCTCGAGGAACTTGTCGTGCTCGGGCTCGGTCCAGCTCTCCCTGGACTTGGTGATGGTGTAGGGCTTCCTGACCTTCATCCTGGCCTCCTCCGCCGCCGCCGCGTCCGCCGGCACGGCCATCGGCGGCCCCGCGGCCAGCTGCTGCTCCTTCCCCTTCCCCTTCCCCCCTCCTCCGCCGTCCCCGCCGCCTCCCCCCACGGCAGCAACCGCGGCCTCCAGCGGCTTGGGCGTCGTGCTCATCGACACCATCCGACGACTGAACGAACGAACGAACGAACGCCTGTGGTAGCTGCGCTGCGCTGCGGTGGCTAGGGTTTCCGCCTCCTTTCTCCCTCCCTCCCTCTCTCTCTCTCTGCGGCGCGCGTGCGTGTGGGTGTGGCTCGGCTGCTTGGGGAACGGACGATGTGGTCTCTCTCTGGCAGGCTCGTCGGGTCGGGTCACCCATTTCCTTTTGTTTCTGGTGTGTCTGCGGTCGGGTCGTTAGACGTCTCTGGGGCCTTCCGCCCGCCTCCGGTCAGCCGTGGCCACAAGCGTGGTCGGCCGGATTGGTCGAGGCACGATGCGATTCGCGCCGACCCGCGCGATCGCGAGCCACGTGTACCACTGCGTCAGCCTTTTTCTTTTCCTTTTTTTTTTTTGCAAGGGACGGCCGCGTTTCTCGTTCGTACAAAGAGAATCTCTCACGTCCGGGGACGCAGCATCTCCCATCGGATTCTCTCACGTCCGTCCATCCATCAATGCGCGTTGGTGGCCGTCGGATTGCATCAACGCCACGGCAGCGTCAAGCGTGCGACAAGTTCGATGCTGCGTCGTTGCAGCCCGGTCGGAGCTCCAACGCACCACGACCAACGACGTCCGGCGATGCTTCCGACGGCCCACCGTTGCTCCATTGCATCTCCGGCGGTGCTCCCGACAGCTTCAAGACGACATCGCTCGAGCTGCAGCGCCCCTCGTCGGCTCCTCGTAGCGGTCACCGTCATAGCGCTGGCGAGGTGGCGACGCTCCGACGCAGCTCCGGGAGGCCGCTGCATCGGCGCTCTTATGCAACTTCAGGCGCTCTCCCGGAACACCGACGACGCATCACCGTCATATTTTTCAACATCGGAAGCGGTAAGGCGGTGCCCAGGAAAGCTACGGGTCGACGCCGGTGCTACTAGTCATTGGCTGCTGGAGTGTGACAGGCCGGAGGAGCATGGATGCGTGGAATGTGAGCTCGCCGTCGGGTGCTGCAGAAGCCACCCCGTGGGCTGCTCCGACAAGAGGCATGGCAATGAGAGCGGGCGAAGCCTCAAGACAGAGGTAGGAGACGTAGTAGAATTGGACTTGGCTCGGATAGGGAAAGAGATAAGGTAGGCATCGAGCTACAAAAAGGGATAAGGTAGGCAGCATGGGTGCGTGAACCTATGATGCGTTGCGTGCGAAAGACACAGTTGATCATTTATTTATAAATGTTTTCCCAAATTAAACGTCGCTAATTTAGCACATAGTAAACCCCTAAAATCATCCTCATATCGTATGTTTGGACTCTATGTGAGCCTTTAAATACAACGTATATGTGTCTATTCGGGCATGTTGCATCAGCTGGGCATCCGGGTTAATTACCTCCATCTCATCGACGCCCCCCTTACCGCGTCGCTCGAAGCTCGGGGGCATTTTGTGTAGCACAAGTATTGGAGTTGAGGCGGTCCGGCTCTTCGGCTTGGAGTGGCGGTAAAGGTCACACAGAACTCTTCAAAGGCGATGGATGCAACTGATGTCGGTTTGGCCGTGTGGCGGCAGGATCCGTGGCGCCTGCCGCAAGTACGCCCTCCTGGATCACCTTGACGTCGACGCCCCCGCTACATCGACACCGGAGTGGTCTCTTCTCGACGCCATCGTCGTCCCTTGGCTCTATGGGTCTTTCTCGCTCAGCATCCTCGACGCCGTCATGACGCCTGGCGACGATCCTCTCGTCATCGCGCTGTGGAACAGCATCAACGGCCTCTTCAACGACCACAAGATCAATCGCGAGCTCCACCTCACGGTCGAGCTCTGTGATGTCAAGATGGGCGAGATGAGCATGCCCAACTATCTTCAAAAGGTCAAGTCTCTCTTCAATGGGCTTGTGGATCTTGGCTCCCATGTTGAGGACGCTGAGATGGTGATCCACTGCCTCAACGGCCTCCCCGAGCAATACGAGTCCGCCGCCGATCTGATCTCCCTCGTGTCAGGGATTTCTTTCGCGCGGTGTCGCTCCTTGCTCGCGCTCCGGGATATGAAGCGCAAAAATCGTCGCCGCTCGTACCACGGACACAACCCTCTACACCAATGTTGGCAACCCTGGCAAGGGCTCTGGCAAATACAAGAAGAAGAAGAAGAAGAAGGGCGCCGCTACTGCTGACGCTGCCAAGGAGGTAGCTCTTGTCTCGACGCCTGCGACCGCAACGGCCGCCCCTTCTCTTTGGCCCTCCCCGCAGCACCCGTGGAACGACACCATCCAGATGTGGCCCTATGGCCACGGGGTGCTCAGCCAAGCGCCGCCCGCCTACGCCCTGCCTCCCAGCTACGTGTCGAGGCACAACCCGTCGCCGCATGCGTTATATGCCCAGAGCCCGTATGGGGTAGCCCCCGTCCCCTATGGCTACGGCTATGCACCTGTGCAACCCAGCTATGGGCTCTGTGCCCCGGCTCCATCATCACCGGCATCGTCAACGCCCTCGTGGGACCAGGTTGCGCTGATGCACCAGTTCTAGACCATGGGGCTGCAAGCACCCACCAGGGAGTGGGTGATGAACACCGACGCCTCCTCCCACTTCGTGTCCGATCCCGGTATGCTCACCTCCGTGTCTCATCCATCCTCCTCTCGTTGTGCTATCATTGTCGATAACGGTTCCACTCTTCCGATTACCGGTACCGGGCATGCACGTCTTCTTATTTCCACTTCTTCTCCTCCTCTTTACCTTCGTAATGTCTTAGTGGCTCCTAACATAGTTTAAAACCTTTTGTCTGTTTGTCAATTCACCATTGATAATCGTTCCTCTGTCGAATTTGACCCTCTTGGTTTCAGTGTGAAGGATCTTCTAACCAGGATCGAGATTCTCATATGCAATAGCTTCGGAGCTCTCTACTCCATCCTTCCTTCATCCACCAGCCGGGCATCCACCTTCCTCGTTGTCGATCCAACACTCTGGCACCGTCGGCTTGGACATCCTGGGCGGCCTGTCATGGAGTCATTAGCTCGTTCCTCCATCATCCCTAGGGAAAATAATAAAAGTAGCTTGTTTCATGCTTGTCGGTTAGGTCGTCATGTTCGTCTTTGTTTTTCTGCCACCAATCGTGTAACCACTACTTCGTTTCAAATAATTCACTGTGATTTGTGGACATCTCCTGTTGAGAGTATTTCTGGCTTTAAGTATTATCTCGTTTGTCTCGATGATTTTACTCAGTATGCATGGTCCTATCCTTTACGGTCTAAGTCAGAAGCTTTCTAACATTTGTCGTCCCTTCATGCTTTAGCTCTCACCCTGTTTCGTGTGCGCTTGCAGGCTATTCAGTGTGCTAATGGTCGCGAGTTCGATAATTCCCTCCTTCATTCGTTTACCCACCACCATGGAATTGCACTCCGCTTTTCATGTCCATATACTTCGCAAGAGAATGGTAAAGATGAATGTATTATTCTACTCTTAATGACATTACTCGCACACTTCTCATCCAGGCAAGCATGCTGCCTTGCTTTTGGGTCGAGGCTCTTCTCACGGTCGTTATGTTGCATAATCAGCTGCCTTCTAAGGCAATCTCGGATCGTGTTCCCTTTCATGCCCTACTTGGTGTAGATCTTGCATATGTTGGTCTTAGGGTTTTCGGATGTCTATGCTACCCCAACACCACTGTCGTTGCGTCGCACAAACTTGCGCCTCGCTCCG
Source organism: Hordeum vulgare subsp. vulgare (assembly GCF_904849725.1). Classification (NCBI taxonomy): domain Eukaryota; kingdom Viridiplantae; phylum Streptophyta; class Magnoliopsida; order Poales; family Poaceae; genus Hordeum; species Hordeum vulgare. The sequence goes on from NC_058524.1 coordinate 596,681,753, forward strand.
TGCCTTGTGTGTTCCTCGGGTATCCATCTCAGCATCGTCGCTATCGTTGCCTTAATTGCTCCACCCAAAAGATCATCATCTCCCGCCATGTCGTGTTCGATGAGTCCGGCTTTCCATTTGCCTCCACTTCGTCTCCGTCATCTCGTACTCCTTCCCTGCACACTTGTGATTTCTTGCAGGATACAGAGCAACCGATATCATCGACATCGTTCACCGTGCCAGGCACGGTACCATCAGCCATGGGATCCACCGCGGCACCATCACACCACCACGATCGCCTCCACCGGCCTCGCCACGGTTGCTGTCGCCACCTGCCGCGACGCCTCCGTCGCCTGCTGCAGCAGCCCCTGCAGCGCGCCCTCACGGGGGACCTGCCCCTGCTGCTGCGACTACATTTTCGGCCACGCCGCCACGAGCGACTGTTGAGGGCCCTGACGGGGGCCTTTCTCCTACTGTCGCGGCATCGTCTACGACAACATGAGCGGCTGCTGTCGCAGTCCCACCGTCGACTCATCAGCGAAACCCGCCACGGCCACCATCTTGCACCATGACCACCCGTGCTAAACGGGGAATTGTGAAGCCCAACGTTATTTTTGATCTTCATGTTGAAGGTTTATATCCAATCCCGAAGACCTATCGTGGTGCTCTCAAGGATCCAAAGTGGCAGTCCGCCATGGTTGAGGAGTATGGTGCTCTTCTCTCCAACAACACTTGGGACATCGTTGATTCGCTTCGCAATGCTAACATTGTTACTGGCAAGTGGATCTTCCATCACAAGATGAAGTCTGGTCATTATTTGGAACGATACAAAACTCGTTGGGTACTCCGTGGATTTACTCAGCGTGATGGTATTGATTTTGATGAAACATTCAGCCATGTCGTCAAGCCAGCCACTATTCACATAGTGCTCTCTCTTGCACTCTCGAGTGACTGCCCGATTCATCAACTTGACGTCAAGAATGCATTCCTCAACGACACTCTCATCGAGACTGTTTATGCTCGTCAACCTTCTTGATTTACTGATCCTAACTTCCTTGATAAGGTTTGTCGTCTCAACAAATCACTCTATGGTTTGAAGCAGGCGCCTCGAACATGGTTTCAGCGTTTTGCCTCGTTCATTCCATCGGTTGGTTTTATTGGCTCCAAGTCCGACAACTCGTAGTTCGTCTATCGGCGTGGTGCTGACATGGCCTATCTCCTGCTCTATGTGGATGAAATTATCCTGACTACGTCTTTGTCGACATTGTTGCACAGTTCGATTGCCTCTCTTTGTACCGAGTTCAGTATGAGAGATATGGGTGATCTTGATTACTTTCTGGGCATCTCTGTCACACGCAGCAAGGACAGTTTGTTCCTCTCACGAGAGAAGTATGCATTGGATCTTCTTGATCGAGATGGTATGTTGCAGTGCAAATCCATCTCTACTCCAGTTAATACTGCCTCCAAACTTTCAGCCATGTCCAGTGATCCTATTAAAGATCCCACCGGGTATCGTAGTATTGCAGGAGGTCTTCAGTACCTTTACGTTCACTTGGCCACACATCTCTTATGTCGTGCAACAGATTTGTCTTCATATGCATGATCCTCGGGCTAATCATTTGCTCCTTGTGAAGCGTGTTCTTCGCTACATCCGTGGCACCACCAGCTATGGCCTCACCTTATTCCGACGCAGCTCTAACAAGTTAACGGCCTATTCTGACGCTAATTGGGCAGGTTGCCCAGATACTCGCCGGTCTACCTCTGGCTATTGTGTCTTCCTCGGCACTAACCTGGTGTCATGGTCTGGCAGCTTCTTCAGGAACTTCATCGACAGGTGACTAGTGCCACTCTGGTTTTTTGTGACAATGTGAGTTCTGTCTACATGACACAAAATCATGTCCACCATCAGCGCACCAAGCATGTGATGATCGATCCACACTTTGTACGAGTCCGTGTCACCATAGGCGAGGTCCACCAAGCATGTGGAGACCGATCTATACTTCGCACTAGACCGTGTCACCACACGCGAGGTCCACCAAGCATGTGGAGATCATTGATAACCCACAAGTATAGGGGATCGCAACAGTTTTCGAGGGTAGAGTATTCAACCCAAATTTATTGATTCGACTCAAGGGGAAGCCAAAGAATATTCTCAAGTATTAGAGGTTGAGTTGTCAATTCAACCACACCTGAAAGATTTAGTATCTGCAACAAAGTATCAGTAGCAAGGTTGTATGATAGCAGCAGTAGCAACAGTAACTAGTAGCAGCAAAGTGACAGCAGTAGCAGCAAAGTAACAACAGTAGCAACGGAGTAACAGTAGCAGCAGTGACAACAGTAGCAGCAAAGTAATGTAGCAAGGACCAGTAGGAAAAACTCGTAGGCATTGGATCGGTGATGGATGATTATGCCAGATGCTATTCATCATGCAACAATTATAACACGGAGAGATATGTAACTAGCTCCAGTTCGTCAATGTAATGTAGGCATGTATTCCGTATGTAGTCATACGTGCTTAGGGAAAATAACTTGCATGACATCTATTGTCCATCCCTCCCGTGGCAGCGGGTCCTAATGGAAACTACGGGATATTAAGGTTCTCCTTTTAATAAAGAACTGGACCAACGCATTAACACTTGGTGAATACATGAACTCCTCATACTATGGTCATCTCCGGGAGTGGTTCCAGCTATTGTCACTCCGGGGTTGCCGGGTCATAACACAAGGTGACTACAACTTGCAAGATAGGATCAAGAACACACATATATTGGTGACAACATAATAGGTTCAGGTCTGAAATCATGGCACTCGGGCCCTAGTGACAAGCATTAAGCATGGCAAAGTAGTAGCAACATCAATCTCAGAATATAGTGGACACTAGGGATCAATCCCCGTCAAAACTAACTCGATTACATGATAGATCTCATCCAACCCATCACCGTCCAGCAAGCCTACGATGAGATTACTCACGAACGGTGAAGAGCATCATGGAATTGGTGATGAAGGAAGGTTGATGATGACGATGGCGACGATCTCCCCTCTCCGGAGCCCAGAACGGACTCCAGATCTGCCCTCCAGAGGAAGAACAGGAGGTGGCGGCGCCTCCGTATCGTAAAACGCGACGAACTCTTCTCCTTGATTTTTTTCCGGACGAAACGGACTAAATAGAGTTGGATTTGGAGGCGGTGGAGTGTTGTGGGCCCCACAAGCCTGCCAGGCGCGGCCAGGGGGGCACGTGCCTGGTGGGCTTGTGGGCTCACAACTCCACTTCCTCCGCTGATTCTTGCGCCAGTATTTTTCATAAATTCCAGAAAAATTCTCCGTAAATTTTCAGGTCATTCCGAGAACTTCTATTGCTGCGCAAAAACAACACCATGGCAATTGTGCTGAAAACATTGTTAGTCCGGGTTAGTTCCATTCAAATCATGCAAATTAGAGTCCAAAATAAGGGCAAAAGAGTTCGGAAAAGTAGATACGACGGAGACGTATCAATCATCCCGTCTCTTCTTAGATTTTCGGGATAGTCTTAACATTCGACGACACCTGTTTATGACTGAGGGAGGTGTTAGAATATATAACCGTATAGTATTTATATAGATATACTGTTGTATATGTGTAATCCATGTATAGGTGTCTCTATATAGTACGGTATGAACTTTGCCTTGTAACCTTTATATAATGATCAATACAAGGCACCACAACGTGTGGTTTCCCAATCTTACATGCCTCACCCACCAATGCCAATCCGTCGAAGCAAAGAATCCCGCTCCGGGTCCGGGCCACTGCTACAACTTCCTCCCCCCTCGGCGACAACCGCAACGCCCTGCTTCGTCTTTGGCCAACGCATGGGGAGGAGGGGCGTGGTTGACGACAACCATGAAGAAGGGCCAATTCTTTTTTATGTTGCTCAACTTCTTTTTTTTCTCAAGGAATGCTGGTCGATTTTTTGAACACTTCTTGGCTGCATGGGTTGAACTGGTGTTTGGTTGCGTGCATGTTAGTGGAGAAACCTAAGGCATGGTGTTTGGTTGTATGCAATGCCTGGTGTGTGGTAACCTCTTTGGCTAGTTAATGAGGTTACCAACACACTTCGGCACAACCACGTACCACACATCATAAGCAGAGCAGACACTACAAGGAATATGCTAATACACGACGCTATTTTTTCGTCGCTACATCGTCACGGTTTTTAATTTACGACGATCTCACGACGAAAAACCATGCGTAGAAAACGGAGCGTCACAAATGAACAACAACGACGTTTTGATCAAAATCGTCGTAACTTTTACAATGATTCCTAGATGGTCGTAACCTTTACGACGATCCTAAATTGTCGTTGGCAATCAAACCCAGCCCTACGTGGCAAAATTACGACGAAATCAAAACGTCATGGTTGAAATCAGCCCAACCCATTTCAACTGATCACATGGGCTGGTTTTTTTGGGGGCTTTTTCTTATTGGGCTTCTTTTTGGGCCTTAGCCTATTTACAGCCACTTTAGTATTTTTTTCGAATTTTTTTATCATTATAATTTGGGCCCTGGCCTTTTAGTACCCAAATACATTTGGTCCAATTTCAGTTTTGGCCTTTTTTCATTTTTGAATTCAGCAACTTTTTGTTCGAGAACTTGGTTTCATTTCTATTTGTTGGGCCTTTTCAACCCAATTATTTTTCCAATATTAAATCCAACACTATTTCATATTCAAATCAAGAAAAATCCAAGTCGAATTAAAATCATCCATCATATAACATCACAAAATACATATCCCAGGTTTACATAACACAATAAGTCATTCTCATGAATACGTTTTCTTACACAGGAATATAGCAAGAACGAACAGAATTGCACAATAGAACAATGGCACATCTGCTAACAATGGAGTTCCTTCCATTCTCCAATGAGACATAGGTTTAGAAATTTTTATGTTGTGTTGATTTGAATGTCCCAAGTAGGTATCATCGACATCTTCTCACCATTTTCCTATCAACACAGAAAGAGACAAAACAAAAAACATTAGACCATAATATTGCCTACAAAGCAAAAATACCATGGAAACCACGGCGTACTTTTTCTATGGACTACAGTTTGCATTGCCTACTATGAATCTTTAAGTTTTTACCTGAATTATTGACTACAGTTTACATTGCCTACTATGAATCTTTAATCAAAATGATATGCTGCATTAGCACTCAAACTTCAATAGCAGTTTAATCAGGTATCAGGACATACCTTCTGATTTATAGATTAGTGCACCATTGATAGTAATCAGGATGCCAGGGTCAGCAGGATCAATAGCAGTACATCTAGTGTATAGAATCAGTACCGATAAGGCCTGATAAAAAAAATAGATACCAGAGGCATATTAAATGAAATATACTCCAGGATCCGATCCATGCATGAAAATAGAGGAAGTGGAACCTTACCAGGAAACTATAAACACCGATTGCAATATACTGATACAAGTTCTTCCCAAGAAACGGAGACAAGAAAGCATAGAATGCTATACACGGCAAGAAGAACACAATTATAGCAACCACCTGCCGAAAAAAAACACCACTCAAAGTTTATAGAAGAAGAAAGAGCGTTCAGTATATCAAACCATCGACCAAACGGTTGATAAGAAAATACAAGTCACAACCAACCAAACATAACCTGAACCGAGCACTGACAAACACCACTAGGTCTAAAACTAGATAAAACAAAAACAGCTCAGGGAGGAGCGAGTAGCTAGCGTCAGCTTTAATCTGAGTTATGAGTAATGACCTGGGGAGTCAAGATGGAATGTACTTGTTATAAAAAATCAAACAGCTTGCAGCTTGCAGTGGCAGCAACATAGCAGGAAGTGTAAATCCAACCTAGACGCCATAACTTGAGCAGAAAAGCAAGACCAAAACCTCCACAAAAAACTAAAAGCGAACGAAGGACTCCTAACCCTAGGTTTGTCATAAACAATAAGCATTTGAAGTCATAAAACCATCAAATTTACATGTAATTTTTTAAATTATTTACACAAGTTAACCAGGCTTGCTCAGATATGGAAGATCTCCTGTAAAGTACAAGATCAAAGATAAAAAAGCCTTTGCCTATTTGCTTGATCTTTTAAACTACCATCTTTAAATTAATGAGGAAGGAGAGGTAAGACGATCAGTTCAGATGAAGGTAAAGTGGTAAACACGGTGGTTTCGTCTGTACATGTACCATAGAGCGATTAGTAACTGTATTTTCTAAGTAAAGAGACATTGTAGTCGCCGTTGAGCTTCTAATCCATATAATCTGGACCATACACAAAATTAGCAATTTAGATGTTCAATGACTAAGATGTTCACAGCCAACATATACACCATTTATAAATGGCTACCACATGGATCCAAAGGACAACCATGAATAAAGAAAACATGCTTCTAAACAGGGCCAGGTTATTTTGAGCCTCGAAATGTAAAACTACACAATACTACTCCCTCTACATTTCTTTACAGAGGAAGTAATAATCAAATAAGCAATACAAGGAGCTATCAGCTATTCCACTGTCCATCAATCAAAACATATCAAATCTTCTAACACCTAACAATGCACATTTTTCACATGTGCATCAATCACACTTGATCTGGTGAGTTAATTAAGCAATTGTGTTAACTTGGCATGCATACATGTATCCAGAATCAAACAAAATTAAGCACATGTTCATATAGTCACCGCGTCACTATCTCCTTTTCCACCAACCAGGAAAAATAAAAGCCTTGGATTTTTCTATCTAGTTTCCATTATCAGTGATTCTAGCAAATGCATGTCAGAAAAAACAGACCATAGATTATACTGAAAACTAATGAGACCATTGGCCACCTGCAAGGGTAGAGAGGAGCTCCAAGTCAGTCGTTGTGGTCAGCGTGCCCCTGAAAAAAGGTTTCCTCTAGTTAAAATTAATCAATCATGAAGTAGGCATATCATATCACTACAACGGTATATAAACCTCTTGAATTATCACCACACCATGCGACCTAGAATACAAAGACATTCACTTGTTCACCCAGTCCTTTCCAACGACTCGCAAGTTGACTGACACAAATAACACATTGTATATATCGTTGCACATTTTGTTTTGTTAAGCCAGACCAAACCCAATCAAACCTCTCAACTGTCTGGTCATATAAACGCACAAGGTCATATGCCTACATTGGTTTGTTACTTTTTTTAAATAACTTTCTCTTTTATATTGGAACAGCAAGAAATCATGACATTCTAAGTGTGACCAACTATAAATAGCAGAAATAAGGATGTAGCCTACAACATCACCTATATATATATATATATATTCAGATTTAAATCTCGTGAGCATAGCTTGCAAAGAGTGAGTAAGTGGTACTAGTACTACCCGTTGATGCGGACCGGACAGGAGGGATGTTGAACAGTTCTGAAGCTAGGCATGGTCATTTCAGCTCATCACCGGTCACTCAGCATAACCAGCAGGAACTATGTGCATGCTCTTGTAAGGTTGTTTCAGATTGAATTTCATGTTTCATCATCAATTGTGGATCTAACCTCGCGCTGCTCATCAAAAGTTAAAGTATCCCGTCTCTATCACAGCTATCAAACAAGCTAGAGGACTCGCTCCACTACCAGATCGCTGCTATGCTCAAGAGCCAAAGTGAAGCATTAAAGAGAACCACATATGAACCGGTCAGTCTAAGAAGACACGCAGCAACAATAGCCGTCTTCTAGGTTGTAACAACAACCACCGTTCCACCAACCCATCAGCCCAATCCGAATATTCCTCTTCTGCTTGCTCCTTGATACGTCTCCATCGTATCTACTTTTCCAAACTCTTTTGCCCTTGTTTTGGACTCTAATTTGCATGATTTGAATTGAACTAACCCGAACTGAGCTGTTTTCAGTAGAATTGCCATGGTGTTGTTTTTGTGCAAAAATGAAAGTTCTCGGAACGTCCTGAAAATTTACGGAGAAAATTTCTGGCAAATATGAAAAATAGCTGCGCAAAGATCCACCGGAGGGAGTGAGCCAGTGGGCCACAAGCCCTATGGCCGCGGCCACCCCCCAAGGTCGCGCCGTCAGGGCTTATGGGGCCCACGAGACTCCACCGCGTCCAAACTCAGCTCTATATATTCCCTTTCGTCCCGAAAAAAATCAAGAGAGAAGATTTCATCGCGTTTTACGATCCAGAGGCGCCGCCACATCCCGTTCTTGCCCTGGAGGGCAGATCTGGAGTCCGTTTTGGGCTCCGGATCAAGGAGATCGTCGCAATCGTCATCATCAACCTTCTTCCCTCTCCAATTCCATGAAGCTCTTCATCGTTCGTGAGTAATCTATTCGTAGGCTCGCTGGGCGATGATGAGTAGGATGAGATGTATCATGTAATCGAGTTAGTTTTGACGGGGATTGATCCCTAGTATCCACTATGTTCTGAGATTGATGTTGCTACTACTTTGCCATGCTTAATGCTTGTCACTAGGGCCCGAGTGCCATGATTTCAGATATGAAATTATTATGTTGTCGCCAATATATGTGTCTTTCAGATCCGATCTTGCAAGTTGTAGTTACCTACTATGTGTTATGATCCGGCAACCCCGGAGTGACAATAACCGGAACCACTTCCGGTGATGACCATAGTTTGAGGAGTTCATGTGTTCACCAAGTGCTAATGCGTTGGTCCGGTTCTTTATTAAAAGGAGAACCTTAATATCACGTAGTATCCATTTGGACCCCGCTGCCACGGGAGGGATGGACAATAGATGTCATGCAAGTTCTTTTCCCTAAGCACGTATGACTACACACGGAATGCATGCCTACATCACATTGACGAATGGGAGCTAGCCACATATCTCTCCGTGTTATAACTGTTGCATGATGAATGTCATCCAATGAATCACCGATCCATTGGCTACGAGTTTGTCCCACTGTTGCTGTTACTTGCTTTGCTCTGCTGCTGTTACTACTGTTGCTGCTATTGTTACTTGCTGCTACTGTTACTTGCTTTGTCCTGCTGCTGCTGCCACTACTGTTGCTGCTACTGTTACTTGTTGTTGCTACTTGCTACTGTTGTCACTACTGTTGTTCCTTGCCACTGTTGTTACTCGTTACACTGCTACTACCTGCTACAAAACTTTTTTGGCGCCATTGATACTTCAGTTGGGAATAATCTGCCTTGTCAACAGATCGTTTCTGGCACCGTTGCTATCATACTACCTTTGCTCCTTATATCCTGCTTGCATATACTAATCTTTCAGGTGTGGTTGAGCCGACACCTCAACTGCTAATACTGGAGAATATTCTTTCACTCCCATCGTGCCGAACCATTAAATTTGGGTTGAATACTCTACCCTCGAAAACTGCCGCGATCCCACACGTTGGTGGGCCGTTGCAAGACAATTGCTAATTGTTGAGCAAACTAGAAGCAACTCTTTTCTGGCGCCGTTGCTGGGGAGGCATCAAGTCAGGAATAGTTGCACGTCAACAACATTTTTCTGGCGCCGTTGCTGGGGAAGGATAGCTATATTCTCTGAGTCACTTGGGATTTATATCTGTTGATCACTATGAAGAATCTGAAAGATCCAAGAACCAAAGTCTTGCCCTCAACTACGAGGGGAGGTAAGGGACTGCCATCTAGCTCTGCACTTGATTCACCTTCAGTTATGAGTAAGTTTGCGACACCACCTCCTGCTAGAAATCTTGATATGTCGCCTGTGCTTGACGATACTTATGATGCTACTATGCCTGATACTGCTAGAGATGCTATGCCTGATACTGCTAGAGATGGTATGCCTGATACTGCTAGAAATGTTATGCCTGATACTGCTAGAGATGATATGCTTGATACTGCTAGAGATACTACTTTGCCTGATATACCACTAGGGGTATTCCTTGATGCTCATATTGCTAGAGTTACTGCCTATGCTCGTGATGCTTCTGAAACTGTCGATACTATTGAGAAAGAACCTGCTTTTGCTCCTGCTAGATCTAGCTCTCCTAGATATGAATTGCCTGATATACCTGAGGGTTATGTTATGGAGGAAGAGATAGCTGAGGATTTTCTTGCGTGTAAGGATGCCTATGACGCTGAGAAATTACTTCTCAAGTGGAAGGAAAAATCACTGAAAGCTAGGATGAAATACGACCCGAAGTTTGCCACTTCACCTATCTTTATCACCGATGAGGATTATGAATTCTCTGTCGACCGTGAGATAATCTCTCTAGTCGAATATGATCCTTTCCACGGTTATGAGTCTGAGACGATCGTAGCCCATCTTACCAAACTACACGATATAGCCACCCTTTTCACTAGTGAGGAGAAGATCCGCTACTACTATATCCTTAAGTTGTTTCCTTTCTCTCTAAAGGATGACGCTAAATCCTGGTTCACTTCTCTTGCTCCTGGATGTGTGAATAGTCCCCAGGATATGGTCTATTACTTCTGTGAGAAATATTTCCCTGCCCATAAGAAGCAAGCTGCCTTGCAGGAAATATACAACTTTGCTCAACTCAAAGAAGAGAGTCTCCCACAAGCTTAGGGGAGGCTCATCCAGCTACAGAATGCTTTGCCTGATCACCCTCTTAAGAAGAATGAGATACTGAATATCTTCTATAACGGACTTACCGATGCTTCTAGAGACCACCTAGATAGTTGTGCCGGTTGTGTTTTTAGGGAACAAACTGTAGAACAAGCTGAGATCCTACTAAATAACATCTTGATCAACGATAATGCTTGGACTATTCCCGAACCACCTCCTAAGCCAACTCCGAAGAAAAGGGGTATTCTATTCCTCAGTCCCGAAGATATGCAAGAAGCCAAGAAATCTATGCAAGAGAAAGGCATTAAATCCGAAGATGTCAAAAATCTACCGCCTATTGAAGACATCCATGGTCTCAATAACCCGATACAGGTAGTAGAAGTAAATTCTCTGCATAGGTTTGATGAGAGTGATATTCCTTTTGATAAACCTGCTAGCCTATGCTTTGATGAATTTGACAACTTTGTTGCCAAACAACAGAGTTTCAATGATTATGTTAGCAGACAATTGGAACAAAGTACTCGTATGCTTAGTCATTTAAGTGCTTGTGTAGACAGAAATGTCAATTATCTGAAGCTTGTGAGTAAACATGCCTCTATGATTACTACTCGGGTAGAACAAGTACTTAAAGCTCAGAATGACTTGCTCAATGAATTAAATGACAACTCTGTCAAAGTCATTACTAGAGGAGGCAAAATGACTCAGGAACCTTTGTATCCTGAAGGCCATCCTAAGAGAATTGATCAAGATTCTCAAGGAATTAATGCTGATACACCCAGTCATCCTAAGAATAAGAAGAAGGATGATAGAAACCTACATGTTAGTTCACCAAATACTGTAACACTTGAAGAACCAAATGATATTTGTGCGTCTGACGCAGAAACACAATCTGGTGATGAACATGAACCTGGTGACAATATGGACATCGATGTTCACAATAATGCTCAACCTAGCAATGATAAGGATGTGGAGATTGAACCTATGGTTAATCCTGATAACCCACAACCTAAGAGATACGATAAGAATGACTTCACTGCTAGGAAGCATGGTAAAGAAAGGGAGCCATGGGTTCAGAGACCTATGCCCTTTCCTCCTAAGCCATCCAAGAAAAAGGATGATGAGGATTTTGAGCGCTTTATTTAAATGTCGAGACCCGTCTTTCTGCAGATGCGGTTAATTTATATGCTCAAAATGTCTCCATATGCCAAGTACCTGAAAGATATCGTGACTAATAAACGGAAGATACCAGATCTAGAGATCTCCACCATGCTCGCCAATTACACTTTCAAAGGTGGAACTCCTAAGAAACTTGGTGATCCCGTAGTGCCCACTATACCTTGCTCCATTAAAGGAAACTACGTAAGAACTGCCTTATGTGACCTTGGAGCTGGTGTTAGTGGTATGCCTCTCTCTCTTTATCGTAGACTTGAACTGGATAAGTTGACACCCACTGAAATTTCTGTGCAAGTGGCCGACAAATCAACTGCTTTCCCTGTAGGCATTTGCGAGGATGTGCCTGTTGTGGTTGCTAACACCACTATCTTAACAGACTTTGTTATCTTGGCTATTCCCGAGGACGATGCCATGGCTGTCATCCTCGGAATACCCTTTTTAAACACTGTAGGGGCTGTTATAGATTGCAACAAAGGCAATGTCACTTTCCATGTCAACGGTAATGAGCATACATTGCACTTTCTGAAGAAACAATATCAAGAACATTGCATCAATGCTATCGAAAAAACTTCGTCGATTCTTATTGGGAGCTTTGAATGCCCTATTCGTTGTGTCAAGATGAAGTATGATTTGCTTGTTGGGGAGATTCATATCCCCATTGAGGTGACTTAGTGGCTATTCGACAATTCTCCGTTTCCTTTTGCGATTTGAAAATGTTTTGTCATGAGGATTTGATCAACCCCATTGACGGATTTCTTTCGATGACCATGAAATGGATGAATCAAAGAGTCACAAACCTCTGTTTTAAGCTTTCACTTTCTGTTGCTTAGAAGAAAAATGATAGATTTAGTTTAGTTTTTCCTGTTTTCTGTTTTAGCGTCCCGGAGAAAAGTAGCCCGAAAATAAAAGTTCTCCGATGGTCTTGAAAATCAAATATGATTTTTTCTGGAATATTTGAAAAATACTCGGACTGAGAGCTGGCCTGGGGGCCACCCCAGTGGGCCACAAGCCCTGTAGCCGCGACCTCCCCCCTGGCCGTGACCACCAAGCTTGTGGGGCCCACAGGGACCCCCTCCACTCATTCCAGCTACCATCCTCTTCTTCTACCTCCAGAAAAAATCGTTTCGCAACTCAAACCCGTGTTTTTGCTCATTTGGCTGTGATTTTCGATCTCCTTGCTCAAAGCACCATTCTCCGAACCGTTTTGGGGAAATTACTCCTTGGTAAGTGACTCCTCCATTGGTGCAATTAGTTTCTACTCTAGTCCTTTATCCTTCGCGTATTCTTGCTACCTTGGTGACCCTGTTCTTGAGCTTGAAATGTTGATTTTAGCTGGTCCCAAGTAGTTTTAGTGCGTGATACGGTCTCTAGGCACTGGTAGGAGTAGTTGCTACAAGGTGTGGTTGGTCTTTATTCACTTTTCTCTTGAACTTCAAAAATTTCAGCAAAAAGAAATTATGTTCATGAGGAAGTTTCATGGTGGTTCCTCAAGTAAGAAGGGTCCCCGTCTTTCTATTCGGGAGCCCGATCCTTATCAACTAAGGGACGCACCTGTACAACCATGTGAATGGCCTTCCGATGAGTTCATGATCGAAGCAGGCTTCAAGGATGAGTTTGATACACTTGTCCGCAATGCCAGGTTAGAAGAATTCCTCTCAGATAAATGTGAACAGTATGATATGCTCACTGCCTCTTTCGTGCGTAGATTTAAATTTTCAGTTGGTCGTGACTCATCCGTACTGTTTGATCTGTATGATAAATCCTACACCATGGATTTGGAGGATTTCAATAGGATTTGCAAGATACCCGATGGGGGTAGTCTTAATGATCCTGCTAAGTCTTCGGTTAGAGATTTTGTCTCTAGTATAACTGTTGGAGAAACTAGAGACATCACGCAAGCTACCATAGGAAGCATTCATTTCCCTGCCTTGCACTACATTGCCCTCTTCATAGGTAGATGCATTAACGGCAAGGTTGAACATTGTCACCTATGCGCATCCGACCTTAGTATCCTTAAGAGCACAGTGACAGGTGATAAAAGCCTCAACATGGGAGCTATTATAGCAAGGAGGCTGAATAAGAATGCTATTGACGGGGATTTCTTTGGCGGGATCTGTGACACTCGCGTAGCAAATTTTCTTGGAGTACCCATCCGTGCAGGGGATCCCCCGCTCCATACAACTTTCCTTGACTACATCGCTATGACACGCTACCGGTTCCTTGAGAGGGATGATGAATCCCTCCTATACCGATTGATATTTAACCGGCAGCGTCTTTTCCATATTACCCTTCATGCTCCTGCTTTCTTTGACTTTTAGGTAAAACAGAGATATTACATAACCAGAGGAGAGCCAGAGGAGTATGAGAGGGAGGCGACGACTACTCGTCTCCGTGAGGCATCTATTCAGGCAGTGGCTGCAGCGCTCCCGTATAACCCCGATTATGATTTTGGGTTTCGCCAGGACCGTCCTTGGGAGTAGACCAAGCTAGGCCAAAAGCCTAAGCTTGGGGGAGTACGTGTTTGCACCAACTTTATATTCATGCTTATGCTTTCACTTTGTTAGTCGGTGTTTACACTTTGCCACTGTATTATCCATGCTAGTTTATTTTCGTTTTCTTGTTTTCTTGTTTTGTGTCCTTTTGAGAAAACCCAAAAAGATTTTCTTTTTCTTCTTTTGCTTGTTGGGAGCTTTCCCATGTAGATAGTTTTCTTTTTCTTTGGGTCAAGGTAGAAGATATTGGTTACAATGTTTAGTGGCTCTTGCATGCATACCTGTTTAGCTTTCAAAGAGCCATATTACTTTGTCTTCTCCCTTGTGTTTGCCTGCAGATTCAGCTTAGTCCAATGCACGAGCACTCTTATTATTGTTCACGTCGTTCAATCGTGCAAGTGAAAGGCAATAATGATGATATATGATGAAGTGACTGAGACTGGAAAAGCTGGTATGAACTCTATCTATTTTGTTTTTGTAAATATGACTAGCTTGTCGTCCCAGATTCAGCTTTGTTGAGAGAGAACCATGTTTGCAATGACAACTTAGAAATCATAGTTTCTGATGCCATGCTTAATTAGCTAGGAGCTTATAATGGTTTGTCTTGAATGCCAACATAGATTTTGAGATGACTATGATGTAGTATGATAGGATGGTATTCTCCTTTGAATGATTCAAGTGGCTTGACTTGGCGCATGTTCATGCATGTAGTTGAAACAAAATCAACATAGCCTCTATGATGTTCGTGTTCATGGTGATTTATATCCTGCTCATGCTTGCACTCAATGTTAGTCAAACTCATTGCATCTTGATGACTGTTGTCGCTCTCTAGTTGGTCGCTTCCCAGTCTTTTGCTAGCCTTCACTTGTACTAAGTGGAAATACTGCTTGTGCATCCACTTCCATAAACCCAAAAGTTTTTCCATGAGAGTCCACCATACCTACCTATTTGCGGTATCTACCTGCCGCTCCAAGTAAATTTGCATGTGCCATTCTCTAAATCTTCAAGAAATAATCTGTTTTGCATGCCCAAACCGCTCATGTGGTGACTGGGGGCTATTTTTATCTTCCATGTTAGGCGTGTTATCGTCGACATGTGTTTATTCACTGTCATTCACGAGAAAGGGGCCGGTAATTGGAATGCCCAGTTCCACGCTTAAATCAAAAACATAATTGTAAAACAAGACTCCCCCCGGATTGATGTTAGTATGGATGGTACCCGAGGATTCGGCTAGCCGTGGAGTGTGATTGATTGGTGGTGGGTGAGTTAAAACTTTACTTTTCTGTTTGGGAACCGCCTATAGCATGAGTAGCATGGAAGATATTGAGAACTCTTGGTCATTGAGTTGACAATGAAAGCATGCCACCCAAAATTATTATCTCTGTTTTCAAAGCTTGAGCTCTGGCACCTCTGCAAATCATTGCTTCCCTCTACGAAGGGCATGTCTATTTATTTTCCTGTTGAGTCATCCTCTTCTTATATAAGCACCAATTAGAGAGCACCTCTGTCATTTTTATGCTTTGCTTTTGATTGATATTGAGTATGACTATGACTGGATCTTCGTTGCTATGAATTACAATGTTTAGTCAGCCCTTGATCTTTGAAAGTGCTTTGCATTTATGTTTTGCAGTCTCAGAAAGAGCTAGCGAGATACCACCTATTCATATTGCTTCATGCTTGTTTTGATTGAATTGTTGGTATCTGAAACTCATTATTATTTGCTCGCTAGCTGTTTATGCCATTGATATTAGTTTACCGTGAGACCTATGTGTCACTTGCTTATGTGGTTAACTTGTTATCTTGCTAAAATTCTAGTTATGAGTTAGACATAGTTGCAACAACAAGATCAAACAGAGTTTGTCAAAGTTTTTCTTTCTCTTTCAGTTTGTCAACTGAGTTGCTTGAGGACAAGCAAGGGTTTAAGCTTGGGGGAGTTGATACGTCTCCATCGTATCTACTTTTCCAAACTCTTTTGCCCTTGTTTTGGACTCTAATTTGCATGATTTGAGTGGAACTAACCCGGACTGACGCCGTTTTAAGCAGAATTGCCATGGTGTTGTTTTTGTGCAGAAATGGAAGTTCTCGGAACGTCCTGAAAATTTATGGAGAATATTTCTGGAAAATATGAAAAATACCTGCGCAAAGATCCGCCGGAGGGGGTGAGCCAGTGGGCCACAAGCCTTGTGGCCGCGGCCACCCCCCCCAGGTCGCGCCGTCAGGGCTTGTGGAGCCCACGAGACTCCACCGCCTCCAAACTCAGCTCTATATATTCCGTTTCGTCCTGAAAAAAATCAAGAGAGAAGATTTCATCGCGTTTTACGATCCAGAGGCGCCGCCACATCCTGTTCTTGCCCTTGAGGGCAGATCTGGAGTCCGTTTTGGGCTCCGGATCAAGGAGATCGTCGCCATCGTCATCATCAACCTTCTTCCCTCTCCAATTCCATGAAGATCTTCATCGTTCGTGAGTAATCTATTTGTAGGCTCGCTGAGCGGTGATGAGTAGGATGAGATCTATCATGTAATCGAGTTAGTTTTGACGGGGATTGATCCCTAGTATCCACTATGTTCTGAGATTGATGTTGCTACTACTTTGCCATGCTTAATGCTTGTCACTAGGGCCCGAGTGCCATGATTTCAGATCTGAAATTACTATGTTGTCGCCAATATGTGTGTGTTTTAGATCCGATCTTGCAAGTTGTAGTTACCTACTATGTGTTATGATCCGGCAACCCCGGAGTGACAATAACTGGAACCACTCCCGGTGATGGCCATAGTTTGAGGAGTTCATGTGTTCACCAAGTGCTAATGCGTTGGTCCAGTTCTTTATTAAAAGGAGAACCTTAATATCCCGTAGTATCCATTTGGACCCCGCTGCCACGGGAGGGATGGACAATAGATGTCATGCAAGTTCTTTTCCCTAAGCACGTATGACTACACACGGAATGCATGCCTACATCACATTGACGAACGGGAGCTAGCCACATATCTCTCCGTGTTATAACTGTTGCATGATGAATGTCATCCAATGAATCACCGATCCATTGCCTACGGGTTTGTCCTACTGCTGATGTTACTTGATTGGCTCTGCTGCTGTTACTACTGTTGCTGCTATTGTTACTTGCTGCTACTGTTACTTGCTTTGTCCTGCTGCTGCTGCCACTACTGCTGCTGCTACTGTTACTTGTTGTTGCTACTTGCTACTGCTGTTCCTTGTCACTGTTGTTACTCGTTACACTGCTACTACCTGCTACAATACTTTTCTGGCGCCATTGATACTTCAGTTGGGAATAATCTGCCTTGTCAACAGATCGTTTCTGGTACCGTTGCTATCATACTACCTTTGCTGCTTATATCCTGCTTGCAGATACTAATCTTTCAGGTGTGGTTGAGCCGACACCTCAACTGCTAATACTAGAGAATATTCTTTCACTCCCATCGTGTCGAACCAACAAATTTGGGTTGAATACTCTACCCTCAAAAACTGCCTCGATCCCACACGCTGGTGGGCCATTGCAAGACAATTGCTAATTGTTGACCAACTGAAAGCAACTCTTTTCTGGCGCCATTGCCGGGGAGGCATCAAGTCAGGAATAGTTGCACGTCAACACTCCTCCCCGAACCCTCCCGTCGGAACAATAAGACCGGCAGCGAAATCGCTGCCCGTCTCGTCCGCGCCCTCCCCGAGCTAACTAAAGATGACAATCAATCCCCCCGTGCTCCCGAGCAGAGAGGCCATCAAGGCACGCAGCAAGCAAGAGCAAGGCGGGGGGTAGCGGATGGCTGCTCACCTGACGGTCCGCTGGCACCTGAGTGCCCCGTCGTCGTCGACCCTCCTGGACCCGAACATGGCGTACTCCATCCGGCGGCAAGGAGCATGAAATCCACGGCCACCTTGCTCGAGCCACCACCCACCAGAGCAGACACCGGAAGGCGGAGGCCGCCGGCTAAGCTGGCCTCTCCGCTCGTTCGGCGGGCGGAGCAGCCGGGGATGCGCCGCACCAGAGGAGGTGGGAGCCGCGGCGACAGTCGGGATCGTGGTGCGCGGAGCTCGAGGAAGGCGGGAGGGGGAACTGGACAAGTCGTTCTTGTTGCAGCCTGTGCAGGTGCGGAACCTGCCGCCGCCCTTGAGGCTGTACCGCTTGTGGCGCCCGTCGCAGCTGCCGGGGAGGAGGTGGTGGCAGCGAGAAGATGGGGTTCGATGAGATCTGACTTAGGGTTTGGGTAGTTGGGCTGCGGGTGGGGGTTTCCCTTCTATTTTTTCCTTTTTTCTATAGATAGATGGATGGATGGATGGATGGGTGGATGGATGGACGCCATGTCATCGATCCGTGTGACAACTAATTTCACCAATGAGAATAAAACACATGAATTGTGTTTTTTCTTTTGTTTTTCTTTTATACTTTCACGTGAAAATTTCAAAAAAATGATGTCTTATTGTACATAGGGGTGCATTTTAGAATGAAAAATAATGTTTTTAAAGGGAGCTTTCATTTTCGTTGCATGAAAATTTCATTTTTCATTTCTCGAGTGTCCAAAATGAGTTTTTTTGTGAATGACCTATCATATATTTGTTGCAAAATTTGACCAAATCATTTTTCTAAAATAGTAGGTAATATTTAATGTACAATTGACCAAATGGTTGGTATCAAAAGATTTTATCTACCTCTCGTGAAAAAGACAAATTCCTATCGATTTAGTTGGAAGCGGGTCAAATTTGAAATGCAGCTGCATTATAGTTTGCTCTTTATTTTTCCCAAAAATCACTTTTAGGTACAAAAGTATCTATTTTAGAAACACCAAAAGTTTTCCAAGATTCAACCCCGATCCATGAACGGTGAGGCCCGCCGTTTCGACCGTATTTTGAAACGGGCATGAAAAATTCAAAAAAAATCAAAAAAATGGAAAACATTCGTGTTGTGTCATCATATGTGACAAAGTTACCAGGAAAAATAATAAACTTGTAATACGGTAATTATTGATAAAAAATGTTCTAAAAATGAGCCATCATGTGTGAAGGTTCTTGGCTTTCAAGCCAAATGATCAATGTTATGATAGCATTCATGGCATAGTTTGTTCAAATGATTTCATATTTTGCAGAAGGGTGCATATTGGAATGACAAACAATGTTGCAAAAGGGACTTTTCATTTTCTTTGCACAAAAAATTCATTTTCCTTTTTCCGAGTGCCCAAAATGAGATTTTTTGTGAAGGACCTATCAAATATTTGTTGTAAAATTGTACCAAATCATTTTTCTAAAATATTAGTCCATATTCAATGCACAATTGAGCAAATGGTTGGGTGCCGGAAGGTTTTGATCCACATCTAGTGAAAAAGACAAATTATAGCCGATTTAGCACGAAGCGAGTCAAATTTGAACTGCAACTACATTATAGTTTACTCTTTATTTTTCTCGAAAATCATTTATAGGTACACAAGTATCTATTTAATCAGAGAAACACCAAAATATTTTCAAGATTCAACCACTAGGTAGGAACGGTCATACCCGCTGTTTTTACCGCATTTTGAAATGGCCATGAAAAATTCAAAACAAAATCAAAAAAATGAAAATCCTTTGCATTGTGTCATTATATATGACAAAGTTACCAGGAAAAATAATAAACTTGTAATACGATAATTATTTTTAAAAAGTGTCCTTAGAAATGGGCTATCATGTGTGAAGATTCATGGCTTTCAAGCCAATTGTGACAGCCTGAGACCGACGTTCCAGAAGATTCCCCTTTATTTCCGTTCCGTCGTGTGATTATTTTTATTTGTCGCATCATCATCGCATCATGAGCATCATATGCATCGCATCAGCACTCCGTTGCTGTCAGTTTTCAAAAGTTGCATCCGTTATTAGTTGCCGGTTCTCGTCGTTGCCCGTTCTCAGCCCGATCACACTCGCACGCGCCCGCGACATCGTTTATGTCCTCTTTTTAAAAGTATGTATAAAACTTTCTCCGATTAGGTTGGATCTTGGCGTGCGGTCTTAATTAGTTGTAGTTAGGCCGCCCTGTCAATTTTCGTCGCAATCGGAGTCCGTCTGGTACCCGAACGGTCGACCGTAGCGGCACCGTATTCAGTCTATTGTCAGACGTTTTTTGGTATTTTAATTCGCGTTGCCACGGGCCGCACCATTTCCCTCTCATCCCTACATAGTCCAACTACACAGCCCATTAGTGCCACCTAGCCACTTCCTCCGTTTGTGGTCGTCAGATCGCGATCGGACGGACGAGGTCCACCCCACGAGAGACCAACCTTATATAACAACCACCCCATGGAGAGACCTCTCTCACTCCACTAGGGTTTCCCCCTAGCTATTTTTGCAGCCACCCCCACTAGAAATCCCACCTGCTAGCCCAAACCCTTCAAATCCCGCAGCCCTAGCCTCCATACTCATTCCCATACCTTCAGATCTCAGATCTAGGGCTCAGATAGCCCCAAATCCCACCTACCGGACAATGTCCACCCAAGTGGACAATGTTCGGGCGACCACAATCTCCCGCAGCTCCTCCCGAGCCTCTCCCCAAGCAGCCCACCACCGGTCGGGGTTCCCCGAGCCACCGGAGCCCCCCTCTAGGAGCCGGCTCGCCGCCGCCATCTCCCTGCGTGCGCGCCGCCGCCAGTGCTTCCCAGCCCCTGCCGCAGTGCCCGCCATCGAATCCGCCCGTGCCCCACCGCCGGTGCGTCGCCACCGCCGGGAATGGGCCCGTCAAGGCCGGATCCGGCGACCCCTTCCTCAGATCTGGCCGTTCTCGCGCCCTGGCGGCTCGCTGGTACCTCCTGCCCCCGCCATGGCCGCCTCCTGCCTCTGCTCGTACGGGAGGAGGGAGACGCCCCTCCAGCGCCAACCGCGAGCGTCGCTCGCCCCTCCCGCAACGGCCTAGCGGGCCCATCGCGCCGTGGCCCAGGATGACACCGCTGGCCCAGCGCGCCCCCTCAGCCTGCTCCTCCAACCGTCCCCTCCAGCCGGGCCAAGGCCCGAGGTGAGCCTTTGCCCCCGAGCCCTATTCCGTGTCGCCGGGCGAAGTGTTGCTATCCTGCGCTCATGCCTTGTTTGGGCCCCGATGCGAATTCGGCCCGTGTAGGGTTTTTATAATTTCTGTGATTTAATTCTTTTTCACAAAAATAGGCTATATTTCAAACGCCCGTAGTTTATTAACCGAGCGTCAGATCGAGATGATCTATATATGGATCTTGTGTAGTTTTGCGTGTAGATTCGTAATTTATAAACTGCATGCATGTTTGACGTAGTTTGGCTTGCCATATGCCTAGTTTAGCGTGCTGTCCTAATAGGAGTTTATCTCATGTTATTTTTTCGTGCGTGTCCGGATTGCTCAAACTCCGTAGATAAAATGCTCATGTTTTGGGAACCATTTTGCCATGTATTTTAGAGTAGTTGATTGTATTTTTGCACGTACGATTCCGTCACTAGTTTATTATACCATGTTAAGGACATAT
The DNA here is from genome assembly GCF_904849725.1 of Hordeum vulgare subsp. vulgare. Classification (NCBI taxonomy): domain Eukaryota; kingdom Viridiplantae; phylum Streptophyta; class Magnoliopsida; order Poales; family Poaceae; genus Hordeum; species Hordeum vulgare. Next base: position 596,703,378 of record NC_058524.1, read on the forward strand.
TCCCGCATATACGTGTGGCGTTGTTTTTATTTTGCAACCGCTCATGTTATATATGTTTTCGGGGTAGAAAAATCCATAGGTTTTAACTGTGTATTTAGTTTCAGCTTTTGTGCAAGTTAGTTCGCGTGATATTTTGCCTGCTGCCCTTTTGTTTATTTTGTGGGACTTAATCCGTGCGTGATATGAACGAAACTAGAGATTTGCTCTTGGATGTTTAGTCTAGCCCCTGGTAATTTTGGTTGCAATAGAAATCCATGTTTAGGTGTGGTTTGCTTGCTCTCAACTTGCTAGGAAATAGTGTTGTTTTGGAGATGCTGAAATATTTCTAAGTCTGAAATCTGTTATATTTTGTTGTTGTCTTGTCTTGAGTTTATCTGGTGATCTATAGCTCTTTTGAGGTTCATGCAATGGAGTTAGTTGTAGACTTTAGGATTCTGCAGCATGATGTGAATTTTCATGCCATTTGGAGTCCTGTAGCTTATGGTTTTGCTGCTGTCAATATGCCTTCAGATCGAAAACTGCACAGTCATAAACTGTGTTTTTCACTAAGTCTGAAACTGCGTGTGAGCAACCATTTTGTGAGTTCTTTTCCTAGTGATCCATGCTTCCATGCTAGGTGTTATAAGTTGCATGTGGTAGTGCATCTTTCCCTCTATCGTCTCATGCCTTGGTTGAGCATTTTGGTTTTATGTAGCTCGTAGTTGTGGGGTGTAGAAATGCTATCTGGCTGATTTTGGCATATTGCAGTGATTTCTTGTTTAGCTCGTCGTTGTTGAACCGTTGCTCCATTTTGATCGTGTCCTATATGAAACTTGCTTAGAATCTCATGTAGTTTCATATTATCTTGCTGGTTGTATGTTTTGAAATGCTTGTGACTACCATTTGCACACATATTGCATTCATGCCATCATATCTTGCAGTGTTCGTATCTTTTGATCCGTAGCTCCGTTGGAGATGTTCTCTATGTGTAAATTGCTTGAAATGACGTGTAGCTTCACGTGAACCTATTTTTTTTGCTATTTAACAACTATTTAAAAAAGTGTTAGCTTAGATCTGGACAGAATTGTAAATTAACATGTGAGGTCATCTCGAAGGTGCTATATGTCATTTCCGACCTCATTTAAATTGCCTAGATAGGTAGCTTAGTTACGCTCACCTCTTGCCATGTTTAATCACATTTCGAGTACCTAATCCGTATAGAACTAAATAACTCGTATGTGGAGTTTTGTCAATATGCACCTCGTTGCATATTGAACTTCACTTAATGTGTAGTGTTTGATTGTTGTGAATTGCCATGCCATGTCTTGCATATTCACCTGTTCATGCATTATATGTGGATTGCATCTGTCGTGCAAGTGCCGTGGTGAATATCTGTGTTGATGCTTGTTCCGGCTTTCTTCGTCTCCATAGAGTTCCGCAAGCGTGTCGAAAAGTGAGGACCCGTTCGACTACATCGGTTCGTCTGCTTCACGAAGTCATTCCTCTTCTAAGCGGGATCTCAGGCAAGATGACCATTTCCCCAGATACCATTACTATCATTGCCATGCTAGTATTATCGTTTCTGTCGCTATGTCTCGTTGCCTACCACATGTTAAATCTCAGCCTCTCAACATTGCCATGAAAACCTTCAACCTGTTCACGACCTAGAAAACCACTGATTGGCTATGTTTCTGCTTGCTTAACCATGTGTTAGCGTTGCTAGTTGCAGGTGCAGTTGCTTCCATGTGATAACACGGGTTCCTTGTTATAACACCATATTAATGCTATTTAATTTAATGCACCTATATACTTGGTAAAAGGTGGAAGGCTCGGCCTTTTTAGCCTGGTGTTTTGTTCCACCTTTGCCCCCTTAGTTTCGGCTACCAGTGTTATGTTCCATAATTGAGCGCTCCTAACACGATCGGGGTTGTTATGGGGACCCCCTTGATAATTCGTTTTAGATTAAAGCCGGTCTCGCAAGGCCCAACATTGGTTTTACATTTGCGCAATAACCTAATAAAATTGCATAGGGACTTTCCGGACCCCGAGGTTAATTAATCATCCCCCGGGCCAGTGCTCCGCATGAGTGTTGGTCCACCCACCTAGCAGTCGGCGGTGCCACCTCGGGGCAACTCGAGCGTTTGGCTACCGTCCACTATGCATAGACGGTTGATAACCCACAAGTATAGGGGATCAATTGTAGCCTTTCTCGATAAGTAAGAGTGTCGAGCCCACCGAGGAGCTAAAGGCAGGACAAATATTCCCTCAAGTTCTATCGACCACCGATACAACTCTACGCACACTTTACGTTCGTTTTACCCAGAACAAGTATGAAACTAGAAGTACTTTGTACGAGAGAAAGGATAGGATTGCAAGGAAGATAAAGAACACATAAATAAAACTAGGGGCTGGTTAGAAAAAGAAACAAATACGAGTGTCTAACAAGTGTGGAAAAGTGGTGGTAGGAGTTGCGGAATTGTCCCTAAGCAATTGACTACGTTACTAGATCGATATCAAGTATCATGTGGGAGAGGCCTCTGCTAGCATGTCATCCCTTACTTGGAATTCTATGCACTTATGATTGGAACTATTAGCAAGCATCCGCAACTACTAACGTTCATTAAGGTAAAACCCAACCATAGCAATAAGATATATTGGTCCCCTTTCAATCCCATATCCATCAATTTCTATGCTAGGTTTGAAGCTTCTGTCACTCTAGACTGCCAGTACATAGTCCTATCAACATACAACTAACCCTATGGTGTGATCCACGCGCACGATCATATGATGGGCACCAAAGGACAACAACATAACCACAAGCAAATTAAACCAACATAGCAATTCATCAATCACCGATAGGACAACGATAATCTACTCAGACGTCATAGGATAGCAACACATCATTGAATAATAATATGTAGCATAAAGCATCATGTTCAAGTAGAGGGTACAACAGGTTGAGGGAGAGTGAACCGCTGAATATAGATGGGGGAAGATGATGGAGATGTCGGTGAAGATGACGGAGCTGTTGGTGTAGATCGCCGTCACACGATGATGTCCCGAGCAGCGTTCCGGCGCCGCCGGGAGAGAGGGGGAGAGAGAGCCCCTCCTTCTTATTCTTCCTTGACCTCCTCCCTAGATGGGAGAAGGGTTTCCCCTCTGGTCCATGGTCTCCATGGCGGCGGAGGGGCGAGAGCCCCTCCTAGATTGGATCTCTCTCTGTGTGTGTCCTTCTGTTTCTGCGCTCCCAGATTCTGCGTTTCACCGTTTCTTAAATTCCCGGAGATCCGAACTCCGATTGGGCTGAAATTTTAACACGATTTTCTTCTGGATATTATCTTTCTTTCGGAGAAAGAAGGGATCCAACCACCTTAAGGAGTGGCCACAAGCCTGCCTGCCGCGGTCCCACCCCCTGGCCGCGGCGACAGGGCTTGTGGGCACTCTGTGCATCGCCTTGCGTTGATTCTTCTTCCCAAAAATCATAAATATTCCAAAAAAACCGTAAGTTTTTATTACGTTTGTACTTCGTTTGGTATGGATATTCTGCGAAATAAAAAACATGCAACAAACAGGAACTGGCACTCGGCACTGGATCAATATGTTAGTCCCAAAAATAGTATAAAAAGTTGCCAAAAGTATATGAAAGTTGCAGAATATTGGCATGAAACAATCCAAAATTATAGATACGACGGAGACGTATCAACATCCCCAAGCTTAATTTCTGCTCGTCCTCGAGTAGGTAAATGATAAAAAAGATAATTTTTGATGTGGAATGCTACCTAGCATAATCTTGATCATATAATCTAATCATGGCATGAATACTAAAACACGAGTGATTCGAAGCAATAATATATCATTTGACATAAGGACAATAATATTTCAAGCATACTAACAAAGCAATCATGTCTTCTCAAAATATCATGGCCAAAGAAAGTTATCCCTACAAAATCATATAGTCTGACTATGGTACATCTTCCCCACACAACGTATTTAAATCATGCACAACCCCGGTTTTAGCCAAGCAATCGTTTCGTACTTTTGTGTTCTCAAACCTTTTCAACTTTCACGCAATACATGAGCGTGAGCCATGGACATAGAACTATAGTTGGAATAGAATATGGTGGTCGTGGAGAAGACAAAAAAGGAGGAGATAGTCTCACATCAACTAGGCGTATCAACGGGCTATGGAGGTGCCCATCAATAGATATCAATGTGAGTGAGTAGGGATTGCCACGCAACGGATGCACTAGAGCTTATAAGTGTATGAAAGCTCACAAAAGAAACTAGTGGGTGTGCATCCAACTTGCTTGCTCACGAAGACCTAGGGCAATTTTGAGGAAGCCCATCATTGGAATATACAAGCCAAGTTATATAATGAAAATTTCTCACTAGTATATGGAAGTGACAACATAAGAGACTCTCTGTCATGAAGATCATAGTGCTATTTTAAGCACAAGTGTGGAAAGAGGATAGTAGCAATTGTCCCTTCTCTCTTTTCTCTCATTTTTTTGTGGGCTCTTTGGCCTCTTTTTTTTGGTGGGCATCTTTGGCCTCTTTTTTGTAAATGGGCTTCGCTGGCCTCTTTTATTTCCTCACATGGGACAATGCTCTATTAATGATGATCATCACACTTACAACTCAATACTTAGAGCAATGCTGACTCTATATAAAATGCCTTCGGTAGTGTACCGTGACAATGATCTAGCATAGCAATGACATCAAAAAAATGGACAGGCCATGGAAACATCATGCTAGCTATCTTACGATCATGCAATGGCAATATAGAAGTGGTGGCACATGTCATGAGACGGAACGGTGGTAGTTGCATGGCAATATATCTCGGAATGGCTACGAAAATGCCATAATAGGTAGGTATAGTAGCTATTTTGAGGAAGGCTATATGGTGGGTGTAATGCACCGGCGAAAGTTGCGCGGTACTAGAGAGGCTAGCAATGGTGGAAGGGCAAGAGTGTGTATAATCCATGGACTCAACATTAGTCATAAGGAACTCACATACTTATTGCATAAGTCTATTATTCATCGAAACAAGGTACTACACGCATGCTCCTAGGGGAAAGGTTGGTAGGAGTTAACCATCGCACGATCCCGACCTCCACATAAAGGATGACAATCAATAAATAAATCATGCTCCGACTTCATCACATAACGGTTCACCATACGTGCATGCTACGAGAATCACAAACCTTAACACAAGTATTTCTAAAAAAACACAATTACTCACTATCATGACTCTAATATCACATATTCATGTCGCAAAACTGTTGCAAGGAATCAAACATATCATATTCAGTGATCTACAAGTTTTATGTAGGATTTTATGACTAACCATGTGAATGACCAACTCTTGTTAACTCTCTAAATAGGTATAACTGAAGCATGAGAGTTTAATTCTTTCTACAAAAGATATGCCCCGCTCTAATAAATATAAGTGAAGCAAAAGAGCATTCTACAAATGGCGGTTTTCTATGTGTAGGGAAACAGGCAATCCAAACTTCAAATGATATAAGTGAAGCACATGAAGCATTCTATAAAGCCAACCAAGGACTATCTCATACTAGCATGGTGCATAAAAGAAAAAGAAAAAAATAAACACAAAATACGCTCCAAGCATTTGCACATATCATGTGACGAATAAAAATATAGCTCCGAGTAAAATTATCGATAGATTGTAGACGAAAGAGGGGATGCCTTCCGGGGCATCCCCAAGCTTAGACGCTTGAGTATTCCATGAATATTACCTTGGGGTGCCTCGGGCATCCCCAAGCTTAGGCTCTTGCCTCTCCTTATTCCTTCATCCATCGTGCTCTCACCCAAAACTTGAAAACTTCAATCACACAAAACTCAACAAAACTTCGTGAGATCCGTTAGTATAATAAAATAAATCGCCACTTCAGGTACTATTGTGAACTCATTCTAAATTCATATAAGCATTATATCTACTGTAATCCAACTTCGCCAAGGTTCATACCCCCCGATACTACCCATAGATTCATCAGAATAAGAGAACAATGCATAGAAAACAGAATCTGTCAAAACAGAACATTCTGTAGCAATCTGTATATTCCATATACCTCTGATATCTCAAAAAATCTGAAAAATGACGAACGTCTGGAAAATTTGCATATCAATTATCAGAAAAAAGAATCAACTCAAAAGCTCTTCCAGAATAAAAATTAAAATTAATTTCGTGAGCAGAAAGTTTCTGTCTTTTCTCAGCGTGATCAAACAACTATCACCCAAACTAATCGTAAAGGCTTTGCTTGGCACATTATTTTTAAAATACAAAGGAATTGTACAAGGGGATAATTATTTTTGTGAGAAACTTCCATGGAAAATTCTACATTGTTTCCATGAGCATGAACACAAGTGTTCAAGGTCGACCCTCACTTCCACAATGCATCACCTTTCAATCACTTCTCTTTTTGAAAAAGTTTTAAGTTCCCCTCTATATATTTTTTTGTTTTTAAACTAAATAAAAGCACTCAACAGAAATAAATGACTCTCTAAAACTTCTGGGTTGTCTCCCAGGCAGCGCTTTTTTTAAAGCCATTAAGCTAGGCATAAAGTGCTCAAGTAATGGATCCACCCGGATCCCAAGGTATATCAAAGCCAATTTTAATTAGCAATGATTTGAAATTTAGTAGTGAGCACAAGGTACATATATCATGCAATGACGAAGTGTAACTCTCTTCCTATGCATTGGCATGTCATAAAAGAACAATTCATGCACATCAAGTAAAGGCCAATAATAGCATAAGCAGTTTCTTGCAATTTTATCGTATTGAAAACAAAGAGAGGTGGAGATGTAGTTCCTCTCTCGTAATAATTGCAAGTAGGAGCAGCAAGCACATTCATATTATATTCATCAAAATAATCATGTGTAACATAAGGAACTATAGCTAGCTCATCTTCATAAGCATCATTCATATTGGCATCATGGCCACAAGCATAGCAAGCATCAAGTTCATCAAAAAGGGATATTTCAAACGAATCCAAGGAATCATAGCATTCATCCTTCGGTAAGAATGAAGGGAAATTAAATAATTTATGAGTAGAAGAGTTACTCTCATTAGAAGGTGGACACCGGTAGCTAGTCCGTTCTTCCTCCTTTTGTTCTTCGCTCTCCTCGTCATCTTTTTCATCTAATGAGCTCACAATTTCAGCATTTTCTTCTTCCATAGTTACCTGCAAAATAATAGTCTCTTCTTGGGCAGCATAGAATTTCTCCTTAAATCGTTCAATATGGGCATTATATTCATAATTAGTATAACAATAATGAAGCATAGCCAAATTTTCAGATCGGTAAGGAGCATCATCATTATCATCACACCTTTTAAACATAGCCTCAATTTCATAAGCACCCATAAAAGCAACAAACTCTTCTATTTGATCCACATCATAGTAATCATATATACCATTAGCATAAGAAGCCAAGGTTCTATGATCATTAAATTCACAAGAAAAGGGAAGGTGTGGAGCCTTCATCCTAGAGCAACAAGTAACACCATATCTCTTGCATAGTTCCCAAGCATACCATTTTAACAAATGGATTTGATCCTATAAAACTTTCCCTTTTTGAGTCAAGCAATAATCCCTAAAGTATTCACGTTGATCAAACATGCATCCCATTATATAATTGAATGGGGCTTTCTCAGGATTATTAAAGAAGTGCATAATATTTTCCACATAACGAGCCTCGAGGGTTTTAGGAGGTTCCCCATCTCCATGAGTAGCAAGTACACCTATTTTTTTTGGTATTTCGCCTTCCATATCCATAAATAAAGATAGAGAACAACTTAGAACAGCAAATAAATCTACTTAGTGATAAAGCAAACAAGCACACACGAGGATATTCACCCCACACTATTGCTCGCCGGCAACGACGCCCGAAAAAGGTCTTGATAACCCACAAGTATAGGGGATCAATTGTAGCCTTTCTCGATAAGTAAGAGTGTCGAACCCAACGAGGAGCTAAAGGCAGGACAAATATTCCCTCAAGTTCTATCGACCACCGATACAACTCTACCACACTTTACGTTCGCTTTACCTAGAACAAGTATGAAACTAGAAGTACTTTGTAGGAGCGAAAGGATAGGCTTGTAAGGAAGGTAAAGAACACGTAAATAAAACTAGGGGCTGGTTAGAAAAAGAAACAAATACGAGTGTGGAAAAGTGGTGGTAGGAGTTGCGGAATTGTCCCTAAGCAATTGACTACGTTACTAGATCGATATCAAGTATCATGTGGGAGAGGCCTCTGCTAGCATGTCATCCCTTACTTGGAATTCTATTCACTTATGATTGGAACTATTAGCAAGCGTCCGCAACTACTAACGTTCATTAAGGTAAAACCCAACCATAGCAATAAGATATATTGGTCCCCCTTCAATCCCATATGCATCAATTTCTATGCTAGGTTTGAAGCTTCTGTCACTCTAGCCTGCCAATACATAGTCCTATCAACATACAACTAACCCTATGGTGTGATCCACGCGCACGATCATATGATGGGCACCAAAGGACAACAACATAACCACAAGCAAAGTAAACCAACCATAGCAATTCATCAATCACCGATAGGACAACGATAATCTACTCAGACATCATAGGATAGCAACACATCATTGGATAATAATATGTAGCATAAAGCACCATGTTCAAGTAGAGGGTACAACGGGTTGCGGGAGAGTGAACCGCTGAATATAGATGGGGGAAGATGATGGAGATGTTGGTGAAGATGACGAAGGTGTTGGTGTAGATCGCCGTCACACGATGATGTCCCGGGCGGCGTTCCGGCGCCGCCGGGAGAGAGGGGGAGAGAGCCCCCCTTCTTATTCTTCCTTGACCTCCTCCCTAGATGGGAGAAGGGTTTCCCCTCTGGTCCATGGTCTCCATGGCGGCGAAGGGGCGAGAGACCCTCCTAGATTGGATCTCTCTCTCTGTGTGTCCTTCTGTTTCTGCGCTCCCAGATTCTGCGTTTCACCGTTTCTTAAATTCCCAGAGATACGTAACTCCGATTGGGATGAAATTTTAATACGATTTTATTCCGGATATTATGTTTCTTTCGGCGAAAGAAGCGCTCCAACCGCCTTAAGGAGTGGCCACAAGCCTGCCTGCCGCGGGCCCACCCCCTGGACGCGGCGACAGGGCTTGTGGGCACTCCGTGCATCGCCTCGCATTGATTCTTCTTCCCCAAAATCATAAATATTCCAAAAAAAATCTCCGTAAGTTTTTATTACGTTTGGACTTCGTTTGGTATGGATATTCTGCGCAACAAAAAACATGCAACAAACAGGAACTCGCAGTGGATCATTATGTTAGTCCCAAAAATAGTATAAAAAGTTGCCAAAAGTATATGAAAGTTGTAGAATATTGGCATGAAACAATAAAAAATTATAGATACGACGGAGACGTATCAACGGTGTGTCCCGAGAATGAGATACGCGGCTCCTATCGGGTTCGTCGACACACCGGGTGGCCTTGCTGGATTAGTTTTACCTTTTACGAGATATCTTGTGCATCGGAATTCCGGTGATGCTTTGGGTAATCTCAGAGTTGAGGTTTTCCACTAAGGAATGGGACGAGATCGCGAGTGTCGTGATCGAGGATTTCTATGCGGCTTGTGGTAATTTGTGATGGACTAGTTGGAGCACCCCTGAGGGTTAAATCTTTTCGGAAAGTCGTGCCCGCGGTTATTTGGCAAGGTGGAAACTTTGTTTAACACTAGTTCTAGATAACTTGAAGTTAACTTAATTAAAACTTGTCAACTGAGTGCGTAACCATGACTGTCTCTTTCGTGAGATCCTTCTCCAATCGCGGACACGGTGGGGTTATGTCTCACGTAGGTAGGTGTTCAGGACCATTCATTTGATCATTAATAGTTCACGTCCGCTATGCGTAGATCATCCCCCTCTTAATTCTTGTACTCGTAAGTTAGCCACCTCATATAATGCTTAGTCGCCTGCTGCAGCCTCACCACTTAACCATACCTCACCTATTAAGCTTTGCTACTCTTGATATCTTTGGAAATGAGATTGCTGAGTCCCCTGTGGCTCACAGATTACTACAACGCCAGTTGCAGGTACAGGTAAAGGTTACTTGACGCGGGCGCATTGATTGTTCATTTGGAGTTGCTTCTTCTTCTTCTTCTTCTTCTTCTTCTTCATCGATCTAGGATGGGTTCTAGGCTGGCAGCCTGGGATAGCAAGGATGGACGCCCTTCCTCTTTTCTCGTTTGTTTTCGTCCGTAGTCGGACCCTGCTCTTCTTCATGATATTTATGTATTGTACTAATGTGACTCTGATGTAGCTTGTGGCGAGTGTAAGCCAATTCTTTATATCTCGCCTTTTCAGTACATGTACATGTAACAATATCCATTCTTGCGAAAAGACAAGATGCGCTTCTATCCCTGACGAGGCCCTCGTGCCAAATTGAGGATAGGATCGCATCTTGGGCATTACTGTTGGGGAACGTCACAAGGGAAACAAAAATTTTCCTACGCGCACGAAGACCTATCATGGTGATGTCCATCTACGAGAGGGGATGAGTGATCTACGTACCCTTGTAGATCGTACAGCAAAAGCGATAAGAGATCGCGGTTGATGTAGTGGAACGTCCTCACGTCCCTCGATCCACCCCGCGAACAATCCCGCGATCAGTCCCACGATCTAGTACCGAACGGACGGCACCTCCGCGTTCAGCACACGTACAGCTCGACGATGATCTCGGCCTTCTTGATCCAGCAAGAGAGACGGAGAGGTAGAAGAGTTCTCCGGCAGCGTGACGGTGCTCCGGAGGTTGGTGATGATCTTGTCTCAGCAGGGCTCCGCCCGAGCTCCGCAGAAACACGATCTAGAGGAAAAACTATGGAGGTATGTGGTCGGGCAGCCGTGAGAAAGTCGTCCCAAATCAGCCCTAAAACCTCCGTATATATAGGTGGGAGGGAGGGGAGGAGGCAGCCTCAAAACCTAAAGGTTTGGCCGAAATTGGAGGTGGAGGAGTCCTACTCCAATCCTACTTGGAGTAGGATTCCACCTTCCCACTTGGAAACTCTTTCCACCTTGTGTTTTTTCCTTCTCAAACCTTATGGGCCTTAGTGGGAACTTATTCCAGCCCACTAGGGGCTGGCTTATCTCTTCCCATAGCCCATGAGACCCCTTGGGGCGTGACACCCCTCCCGATGGTCCCCGGCACCCCTCCCGGCACTCCCGGTACACTACGGATGAGCCCGAAACTTTTCCGGTAATGCACGAAAACTTTCCGGTAACCAAATGAGGTCATCCTATATATCAATCTTCGTTTCCGGACCATTCCGTAAACCCTCGTGACGTCCGTGATCTCATCCGGGACTCCGAACAACATTCGGTAACCAACCATATAACTCAAATACGCATAAAACAACGTCGAACCTTAAGTGTGCAGACCCTGCGGGTTCGAGAACTATGTAGACATGACCCGAGAGACTCCTCGGTCAATATCCAATAGTGGGACCTGGATGCCCATATTGGATCCTACATATTCTACGAAGATCTTATCGTTTGAACCTCAGTGCCAAGGATTCATATAATCCCGTATGTCATTCCCTTTGTCCTTCGGTATGTTACTTGCCCGAGATTCGATCGTCAGTATCCGTATACCTATTTCAATCTCGTTTACTGGCAAGTCTCTTTACTCGTTCCGTAATACAAGATCCCGCAACTTACACTAAGTTACATTTCTTGCAAGGCTTGTGTGTGATGTTGTATTACCGAGTGGGCCCCGAGATACCTCTCCGTTCACACGGAGTGACAAATCCCAGTCTTGATCCATACTAACTCAACTAACACCTTCGGACATACCTGTAGAGCATCTTTATAGTCACCCAGTTACGTTGCGACGTTTGATACACACAAAGCATTCCTCCGGTGTCAGTGAGTTATATGATCTCATGGTCATAGGAATAAATACTTGACACGCAGAAAACAGTAGCAACAAAATGACACGATCAACATGCTACGTCTATTAGTTTGGGTCTAGTCCATCACATGATTCTCCTAATGATGTGATCCCGTTATCAAGTGACAACACTTGCCTATGGCCAGGAAACCTTGACCATCTTTGATCAACGAGCTAGTCAACTAGAGGCTTACTAGGGACAGTGTTTTGTCTATGTATCCACACAAGTATTGTGTTTCCAATCAATACAATTATAGCATGGATAATAAACGATTATCATGAACTAAGAAATATAATAATAACTAATTTATTATTGCCTCTAGGGCATATTTCCAACAGTCTCCCACTTGCACTAGAGTCAATAATCTAGTTCACATCACCATGTGATTCCAACGAATCCAACACCCATATAGTTATGGGGTCTGATCATGTCTTGCTTGTGAGAGAGGTTTTAGTCAACGGTTCTGAAACTTTCAGATCCGTGCGTTCTTTACAAATCTTTATGTCATCTTATAGATGCTGCTACTACGTGCTATTCGGAAATGCTCCAAATATCCACTCTACTATATGAATCCGTTTCACTACTCATAGTTATTCAGATTAGTGTCAAAGCTTGCATCGACGTAACCCTTTACGACGAACTCTTTAACCACCTCCATAATCGAGAAAAATTACTTAGTCCATTTGTTACTAAGGATAAATTTTGACCGCTGCTAGTGATTCAATCATGGATCACTCTCTGTACCTATCAACATACTTTGAGTCAAGGCACACATCAGGTGCGGTACACAGCATGGCATACTTTAGATTCTACGGCTAAGGCATAGAAGACGACCTTCGTCTATTCTCTTTATTCTGCCGTGGTCGGGTTTTGAGTCTTACTCAAATTCACACCTCACAACGCAACCAAGAACTCTTTCTTCGCTGATCTATTTTGAACTCCTTCAAAAACTTGTCAAGGTATGCATTTTATTGAAACTTTCATTAAGCGCTTTTGATCTATCTCCATAGATCTTTGATGCTCAACGTTCAAGTAGCGCAATCCAGGTATTCCTTTGAAAACTCCTTTCAAACAACCTTATATGCTTTACAGAGATTCTACATCACTTCTGATCCACAATATGTCAACCACATATACTTATCAGAAATTCTATAGTGCTCCCACTCACTTCTTTGGAAATACAAGTTTCTCATAAACCTTGTACAAACCCAAAATCTTTGATCATCTCATCAAAGTGTATATTCCAACTCCGAGATGCTTGCACCAGTCCATTGAAGGATCACTGGAGCTTGCATACTTGCTAGTACCTTTAGGATCGACAAAACCTTCTGGTTGTATCACATACAATGTTTGCTCAAGGAAACCGTCGAGAAAACAATGTTTTGACATCCTACGTGCAATATTTCATAAATAATGCATCAACAACTAACATAATTCTAACAGACTTTTAGCATCGCTACGACTGAGAAAGTCTCATCATAGTCAACTGTTTGATCTTATCGAAAACATCTTTGCGACAAGTCGAGCTTTTCTTAATAGTGACTTATCACCATCATCGTCTGTTTTCCTTTAAAGATCCATCTTTACTCAATAGTCCTCTGATCATCAAGTAGTTCTTCCAAAGTCTACACTTTGTTTTCATACATGGATCCTCTCTCGGATTTCATGGCTTCCAGCCATTTGTCGGAATCCGGGCCCACCATCACTATCTCCATAACTCGTAGGTTCACTGTTGCTCGACAACATGACCTCCAAGACAGGGTTACCGTACCACTCTGTAGTAGTACGCGACCTTGTCAACCTACGAGACTTGTAGTAACTTGATTCGAAGCTCAATGATCATCATCATCAGCTTCCACTTCAATTGGTGTAGGCGCCACATGAACAACTTCCTGCGCCCTGCTACATACTGGTTGAAGTGATGGTTCAATAACCTCATCAAGTTCTACTACCCTCCCAGTCAATTCTTTCGAGAGAAACCTTTCCTCGAGAAAGGATCCGTTTCTAGAAACAAACACTTTGCTTTCGGATCTGAGATAGGAGATGTACCCAACTGTTTTGGATATCCTATGAAGATGCATTTATCCGCTTTGGGTTCGAGCTTATCAGACTGAAACTTTTTCACGTAAGTGTCGAAACCCCAAACTTTCAAGAAACGACAGTTTAGATTTCTCTAAACCTCAGTCTATACTGTGTCATCTCAACGGAAATACGCGGTGCCCTATTTAAAGTGAGTGCGGTTGTCTCTAATGCATAACCCATAAACGATAGTGGTAAATCGACAAGAGACATCATAGTATGCATCATACCAAATAGTGCGTGGCTATGATGTTCAGACACATCATCACACTATGATGTTCCAGGTGGCATGAACTGCGAAACAACTTCCACATTGTCTTAACTGCGTACCAAAACTTGTAACTCAGATATTCATTTCTATGATCATATCGTAGACAGTTTATCCTCTTGTTACGACGAACTTCACTCTGAAACAGAATTGAACTTTTCAATATTTCAGACTTGTGATTCATTAAGTAAATACTCTAGTATCTACTCAAATCGTCAGTGAAGTAAGAACATAATGATATCCACTGCGTGCCTCAGCACCCATTGGACTGCATACATCAAAATGTATCACTTCCAACAAGTTACTATTTTATTTCATCTCAATGAAAACAAGGCCTTGCTCATGTGGTATGATTTGCATGTCACTAGTGATTCGAAATCAGGTGAGTACAAAGATCCATCAGCATGGAGCCTCTTCATGCAATTTATACTAACATGACTCAAGCGGCAGTGCCACAAGTACATGGTACTATCATTATTAACTCGTATCTTTTGGCACCAATGTGTAACACTACAATCGAGATTCAATAAACCATTGAAGGTGATTATTCAAGCAAATAGAGTAACCATTATTTTCTTTGAATGAATAATCGTATTGCAATAAACACGATTTAATCATGTTCACGCTTAACGCAAACACCAAATAACAATTATTTAGGTTCAACACCAATCCCGATGGTAGAGGGAGCGTGCGACGTTTGATTATATCAACCTTGGAAACACTTCCAACACGTATCGTCACCTCGCCTTTAGCTAGTCTCCGTCTATGCCGTAGCTTTCATTTCGTGTTACTAATCACTTAGCAACCGAACCGGTATCCAATACCCTCGTGCTACTAGGAGTACTAGTAAAGCACACATCAACATTATGTATATCACATATATACTTCTCTCGACTTTTTGCCAGCCTTCTTATCCACCAAGTATCTAGAGTTGCTCCGCCTCAGTGACTGTTCCCCTTATTACAGAAGCACTTAGTCTCGGGTTTGGGTTTAATCTTGGGTCTCTTCATTAGTGCAGCAACTGTTTTGCCGTTTCACGAAGTATCCCTTCTAGCCCTTGCCTTTCTTGAAACTTAGTGGTTTTACTAACCATCAACTATTGATGCTCCTTCTTGATTTCTACTTTCGCAGTGTCAAACATCGCGAATCACTCAAAAGATCATAGTATCTATCCTTGATATGTTATAGTTCATCACGAAGCTCTCATAGCTTGGTGGCAGTGACTTTGGAGAACCATCACTATTTCATCTGGAAGATTAACTCCTACTTGATTCAAGCGATTGTCGTACTCAGACAATCTGAGCACACGCTCAATGATTGAGCTTTTCTCCTTTACTTTGTGGACAAAGATTCTTGTTTGGAGGTCTCGTACCTCTTAACAAGGGCACAAGCATGAAATCACAATTTCATCTCTTCGGAACATCACTTATGTTCCGTGACGTTTTACAATGTTTTCGGCGCCTTGCTTCTAAGCCATCAAGTATCTTGCACTGAACTATCGTGTAGTCATCAGTAACGTGTATGTCGGATGTTCATAGCATCCACAGACGACGCTCGAGGTGCAGCACACCGAGTGGTGCATTAAGGACATAAGCCTTCTGCGTAGCAACGAGGACAATCCTCGGTTTTACAGACTCAGTCTGCAAAGGTTGCTACTATCAATTTTCAACTAAATTTTTCTCTAGGAACATATAAAACAGTAGAGCTATAGCGCAAGCTACATCGTAATTCGCAAAGACCATTAGACTATGTTCATGACAATTAGTTCAATTAATCATATTACTTAAAGAACTCCCACTCAAAAAGTACATCTCTCTAGTCATTTGAGTGGTACATGATCCAAATCCGCTATCTCAAGTCCGATCATCACGCGAGTCGAGAATAGTTTCAGTGGTAAGCATCCCTATGCTAATCATATCAACTATACGATTCATGCTCGACCTTTCGGTCTCATGTGTTCCGAGGCCATGTCTGCACATGCTAGGCTCGTCAAGCTTAACCCGAGTGTTCCGCGTGTGCAACTGTTTTGCACCCGTTGTATGTGAACGTTGAGTCTATCACACCCGATCATCACGTGGTGTCTCGAAACGAAGAACTGTCGCAACGGTGCACAGTCAGGGAGAACACAATTTCGTCTGGAAATTTTAGTGAGAGATCACCTCATAATGCTACCGTCGTTCTAAGCAAAATAAGGTGCATAAAAGGATTAACATCACATGCAATTCATAAGTGACATGATATGGCCATCATCACGTGCTTCTTGATCTCCATCACCAAAGCACCGGCACGATCTTGTTGTCACCGGCGCCACACCATGATCTCCATCATCATGATCTCCATCAACGTGTCGCCATCGGGGTTGTCGTGCTACTTATGCTATCACTACTAAAGCTACATCCTAGCAAAATAGTAAACGCATCTGCAAGCACATATGTTAGTATAAAGACAACCCTATGGCTCCTGCCGGTTGCCGTACCATCGACGTGCAAGTCGATATTTCTATTACAACATGATCATCTCATACATCCAATATATCACATCACATCATTGACCATATCACATCACAATCATACCCTGCAAAAACAAGTTAGACGTCCTCTAATTTTGTTCTTGCATGTTTTACGTGGTGACCAAGGGTATCTAGTAGGATCGCATCTTACTTACGCAAACACCACAACGGAGATATATGAGTTGCTATTTAACCTCATCCAAGGACCTCCTTGGTCAAATCCGATTCAACTAAAGTTGGAGAAACCATCACTTGCCAGTCATCTTTGAGCAAAGGGGGGTTACTCGTAACGATGAAACCAGTCTCTCGTAAGCGTACGAGTAATGTCGGTCCAAGCCGCTTCAATCCAACAATACCGCGGAATCAAGAAAAGACTAAGGAGGGCAGCAAAACGCACATCACCGCCCACAAAACCTTTTGTGTTCTACTCGAGAAGACATCTACGCATGAACCTAGCTCTGATACCACTGTTGGGGAACGTCACAAGGGAAACAAAAATTTTCCTACGCGCACGAAGACCTATCATGGTGATGTCCATCTACGAGAGGGGATGAGTGATCTACGTACCCTTGTAGATCGTACAGCAGAAGCGATAAGAGATCGCGGTTGATGTAGTGGAACGTCCTCACGTCCCTCGATCCGCCCCGCGAACAATCCCGCGATCAGTCCCACGATCTAGTACCGAACGGACGGCACCTCCGCGTTCAGCACACGTACAGCTCGACGATGATCTCGGCCTTCTTGATCCAGCAAGAGAGACGGAGAGGTAGAAGAGTTCTCCGGCAGCGTGACGGCGCTCCGGAGGTTGGTGATGATCTTGTCTCAGCAGGGCTCCGCCCGAGCTCCGCAGAAACACGATCTAGAGGAAAAACTATGGAGGTATGTGGTCGGGCAGCCGTGAGAAAGTCGTCCCAAATCAGCCCTAAAACCTCCGTATATATAGGTGGGAGGGAGGGGAGGAGGCAGCCTCAAAACCTAAAGGTTTGGCCGAAATTGGAGGTGGAGGAGTCCTACTCCAATCCTACTTGGAGTAGGATTCCACCTTCCCACTTGGAAACTCTTTCCACCTTGTGTTTTTTCCTTCTCAAACCTTATGGGCCTTAGTGGGAACTTATTCCAGCCCACTAGGGGCTGGCTTATCTCTTCCCATAGCCCATGAGACCCCTTGGGGCGTGACACCCCTCCCGATGGTCCCCGGCACCCCTCCCGGCACTCCCGGTACACTACCGATGAGCCCGAAACTTTTCCGGTAATGCACGAAAACCTTCCGGTAACCAAATGAGGTCATCCTATATATCAATCTTCGTTTCCGGACCATTCTGGAAACCCTCGTGACGTCCGTGATCTCATCCGGGACTCCGAACAACATTCGGTAACCAACCATATAACTCAAATACGCATAAAACAACGTCGAACCTTAAGTGTGCAGACCCTGCGGGTTCGAGAACTATGTAGACATGACCCGAGAGACTCCTCGGTCAATATCCAATAGCGGGACCTGGATGCACATATTGGATCCTACATATTCTACGAAGATCTTATCGTTTGAACCTCAGTGCCAAGGATTCATATAATCCCGTATGTCATTCCCTTTGTCCTTCGGTATGTTACTTGCCCGAGATTCGATCGTCAGTATCCGTATACCTATTTCAATCTCGTTTACTGGCAAGTCTCTTTACTCGTTCCGTAATACAAGATCCCGCAACTTACACTAAGTTACATTGCTTGCAAGGCTTGTGTGTGATGTTGTATTACCGAGTGGGCCCCGAGATACCTCTCCGTTCACACGGAGTGACAAATCCCAGTCTTGATCCATACTAACTCAACTAACACCTTCGGACATACCTGTAGAGCATCTTTATAGTCACCCAGTTACGTTGCGACGTTTGATACACACAAAGCATTCCTCCGGTGTCAGTGAGTTATATGATCTCATGGTCATAGGAATAAATACTTGACACGCAGAAAACAGTAGCAACAAAATGACACGATCAACATGCTACGTCTATTAGTTTGGGTCTAGTCCATCACATGATTCTCCTAATGATGTGATCCCGTTATCAAGTGACAACACTTGCCTATGGCCAGGAAACCTTGACCATCTTTGATCAACGAGCTAGTCAACTAGAGGCTTACTAGGGACAGTGTTTTGTCTATGTATCCACACAAGTATTGTGTTTCCAATCAATACAATTATAGCAT
Source organism: Hordeum vulgare subsp. vulgare (assembly GCF_904849725.1). Classification (NCBI taxonomy): domain Eukaryota; kingdom Viridiplantae; phylum Streptophyta; class Magnoliopsida; order Poales; family Poaceae; genus Hordeum; species Hordeum vulgare. The sequence continues at coordinate 596,722,368 of NC_058524.1, forward strand.
GGATAATAAACGATTATCATGAACTAAGAAATATAATAATAACTAATTTATTATTGCCTCTAGGGCATATTTCCAACAGTCTCCCACTTGCACTAGAGTCAATAATCTAGTTCACATCACCATGTGATTCCAACGAATCCAACACCCATATAGTTATGGGGTTTGATCATGTCTTGCTTGTGAGAGAGGTTTTAGTCAACGGTTCTGAAACTTTCAGATCCGTGCGTTCTTTACAAATCTTTATGTCATCTTATAGATGCTGCTACTACGTGCTATTCGGAAATGCTCCAAATATCCACTCTACTATATGAATCCGTTTCACTACTCATAGTTATTCAGATTAGTGTCAAAGCTTGCATCGACGTAACCCTTTACGGTTTACGATGATCTCGGATGAAATCGTCATAGATTTATGACGAATTCATCAACGACATCTTAAAAAACATCATGTATGAGCATATTTCTTGTAGTGAGAGCATAAACAGAGCTTCAGCTACTTAACAAAATAGTTCACAACGATAGTTCAAACAGTTCAACGCATAAACCATAATTCAAGCAGACTCGATAGTACTTAGGAAGGAGGTGCCCCGGCCGTAGTCCCTGGCGGCGAAGGCTTCGTCGTGCTTCCCGCACTCGTTGACCACCTCAATGTCATCATCGTCAAAGATGATGACCTTGAGAGTGTCGGGAGTAAGGAGCTTGAACGTCACCATGTAGCCGATATTGATCTGATGAACGCCCGCGAAGGTGGCCCAACCCTGATCTAGGGTCACCCTGCCGTTCATCAGCTTGACCGTCACCCTCCACGAGCAGCCGGTGTTGTTCTTCAGCTTGAACTCCGTCGGCACCGTGACAAAGTGCTTGGTGAAGTCCAGGGGCATGGGGATGCACTCAAGCTTCGGTGCAAGGATGACCTTGCAAAAGTGAGTTGGGCCACCCTCCTCATGGCAGTGGTCGTAGTTGCGGCGCTTGCTGCCGGGGGGATCCTCCATGCCCTCGTCGTCGCCAACCGTTGGCGTCTTTGGTTCTTCCTCGGCGGTGGGTGCTACGGCAACAAAAGTCCTTCCCCGGCAACGGTGCCAGAAATCCTTCTGCTACTTCTCAAACAACAGCGCCAGAAATTGACACATTGACGGAGATTGGGCTTGCGTTGGTTTTTCCCTTGAAGAGGAAAGGGTGATGCAGCACAGGGGCAGTAAGTATTTCCCTCAGTTTGAGAACCAAGGTATCGATCCAGAAGGAGGGTCTCGTCAAGTCTAGAGTACCTGCGCAAACACAAACAAGCTTGCACCCAACGCTTCAAAGGGGTTGTCAATCCCTTCAAGATTGTTTGCAAATTGAGATCTGAAGGGGGAAAGTGCAACGAAGTGAAAAGTGTAAGGCTGAAAATATGGTGTGGAGTAGACCCTAGGGGGCATAGTGTTCACTAGAGGCTTCTCTCGAAATAGCAAGTAATACGGTGGGTGAACAAATTACTGTCGAGCAATTGATAGAACCGTGCAAAGTCATGACGATATCTAAGGCAATGATCTAGCATATAGGCATCACGTCCGAGACAAGCAGACCGATACTTTCTGCATCTACTACTATTACTCCACACATCGACCGCTATCCAGCATGCATCTAGTGTATTGAGTTCATGACGAACAGAGTAACGCTTTAAGCAAGATGACATGATGTAGAGGGATAATCTCAAACCAATGATGAAAACCCCATCTTTTTACCCTTGATGGCAACAACACGATACGTGCCTCGCTACCCCTTCTGTAACTGGGTGAGGTCACTGCACGGCATGAACCCAAAACCAAGCACTTCTCCCATTGCAAGAATCATAGATCTAGTTGGCCAGACAAAACCCACAACTCGAAGAGAATTACAAGGATATGAAATCATGCATAAGAGAGATCAAAAGAAACTCAAATAAGATTCATAGATAATCTGATCATAAATCCACAATTCATCGGATCTCGACAAACACACCGCAAAAGAAGATTACATCGGATAGATCTCCATGAAGATCATGGAGAACTTTGTATTGAAGATCCAAGAGAGAGAAGAAGCCATCTAGTTACTAGCTATGGACCCGTAGGTCTATGGTGAACTACTCACGCATCATCGGAGAGGTCATGGTGTTGATGGAGAAGCCTTCTGTGTCCGAATCCCCCCTCCGGTAGGGCACCAGGACGTGCCCCAGATAGGATCTTGCGGAGACAGAAGCTTGCGGCGGCGGAAAAGTGATTACGATGCTCCCTTGATTTTTTGGGAATATTTGGAAATTTATAGGCGCAAGATCTAGGTCAGGGGACCTCCAGGGGGCCCACAAGCGTGCATGGCGCGCCCCCTGGCCGCGGGGTGGGGGCTTGTGGGGCCCCTGGGGCTCTTCTGGCTTGGCTCCCAATGTTGGAATTATGCCCTAGAGGCAATAATAAATATAGTTATTATTATAATTCCTATATCAAGATAATCGTTTATTATCCATGCTATAATTGTATTGAATGAAGACTTATATACATGTGTGGATACATAGACAAAACACTGTCCCTAGCAAGCCTCTAGTTGGCTAGCCAGTTGATCAAATATAGTCAGTATCTTCTGATTATGAACAAGGTGTTGTTGCTTGATAACTGTATCACGTCATTAGGAGAATCACGTGATGGACTAGACCCAAACTAATAGACGTAGCATGTTGATCGTGTCATTTTATTGCTACTGTTTTCTGCGTGTCAAGTATTTGTTCCTATGACCATGAGATCATATAACTCACTAACACCGGAGGAATACTTTGTGTGTATCAAACATCGCAACGTAACTGGATGACTATAAAGATGCTCTACAGGTATCTCCGAAGGTGTTCGTTGAGTTAGTATGGATCGAGACTAGGATTTGTCACTCTGTGTGACGGAGAGGTATCTCGGGGCCCACTCGATAATACAACATCACACACAAGCCTTGCAAGCAATGTGACTTAGTGTAAGTTGCGGGATCTTGTATTACGGAACGAGTAAATAGACTTGCCGGTAAACGAGATTGAAATAGGTATATGGATACTGACGATCGAATCTCGGGCAAGTAACATACCGAAGGACAAAGGGAATGACATACGGGATTATAGGAATCCTTGGCACTGAGGTTCAAATGATAAGATCTTCGTAGAATATGTAGGATCCAATATGGGCATCGAGGTCCCACTATTGGATATTGACCGAGGAGTCTCTCGGGTCATGTCTACATAGTTCTCGAACCCGCAGGGTCTGCACACTTAAGGTTCGACGTTGTTTTATGCGTATTTGAGTTATATGGTTGGTTACCGAATGTTGTTCGGAGTCCCGGATGAGATCACGGACGTCACGAGGGTTTCCAGAATAGTCCAGAAACGAAGATTGATATATAGGATGACCTCATTTGATTACCGGAAGGTTTTCGGAGTTACCGGGAATGACGAATGGGTTCTGGGATCACCGGGGGGGGGGGGGGGGGGGGCAACCAACCCCGGGGAAGCCCATAGGCCTTGGGGGTGGCGCAGCCCAAGAAGGCCCTATGCGCCATAGGAAGAAAATCAAAGAGAAAAGAAAAAAAAGGAGGAGGTGGGAAAAGGGGGAAGGACTCCTCCTACCAAACCTAGTTGGACTCGGTTTGGAAGGGGAGGGCTGCCCCCGTTGGCTCGGCCGAAACCCTTAGGGTCCTTGGACCCCAAGGCAAGGCTCCCCTCTTCCCCCTATATATACGGAGGTTTTAGGGCTGATTTGACACAACTTTGCCACGGCAGCCCGACCACATATCTCCACGGTTTTACCTCTAGATCGCGTTTCTGCGGAGCTCGGGCGGAGCCCTGCTGAGACGAGATCATCACCAACCTCCGGAGCGCCGTCACGCTGCCGGAGAACTCTTCTACCTCTCCGTCTCTCTTGCTGGATCAAGAAGGCCGAGATCATCGTCGAGCTGTACGTGTGCTGAACGCGGAGGTGCCGTCCGTTCGGCACTAGATCGTGGGACTGATCGCGGGACGGTTCGCGGGGCGGATCGAGGGACGTGAGGACGTTCCACTACATCAACCGCGTTCACTAACGCTTCTGCTGTACGGTCTACAAGGGTACGTAGATCACACATCCCCTCTCGTAGATGGACATCACCATGATAGGTCTTCGTGCGCGTAGGAAATTTTTTGTTTCCCATGCGACGTTCCCCAACAGTGGCATCATGAGCTAGGTTCATGCGTAGATGTCTTGTCGAGTAGAACACAAAAGTTTTTGTGGGTGGTGATGTGCGTTTTGCTGCCCTCCTTAGTCTTTTCTTGATTCCGCGGTATTGTTGGATCGAAGCGGCTCGGACCGACATTACTCGTACGCTTACGAGAGACCGGTTTCATCGCTACGAGTAACTCCGTTGCTCAAAGATGACTGGCGGGTGTCAGTTTCTCCAACTTTAGTTGAATCGGATTTGACTGAGGAGGTCCTTGTATGATGTTAAATAGCAACTCATATATCTCCGTTGTGGTGTTTGCGTAAGTAAGATGCGATCCTACTAGATACCCATGGTCACCACGTAAAACATGCAACAACAAAATTAGAGGATGTCTAACTTGTTTTTGCAGGGTATGCTTGTGATGTGATATGGCCAATGATGTGATGTGATATATTGGATGTATGAGATGATCATGTTGTAATAGATAATATCGACTTGCACGTCGATGGTACGGCAACCGGCAGGAGCCATAGGGTTGTCTTTATACTAATGTTTGTGCTTGCAGATGCGTTTACTATTCTGCTAGGATGTAGCTTTAGTAGTAATAGCATGAGTAGCACGACAACCCCGATGGCGACACGTTGATGGAGATCATGGTGTGGCGCCGGTGACAAGAAGATCGTGCCGGTGCTTGGTGATGGAGATCAAGGAGCACGTGATGATGGCCATATCATGTCACTTATGAATTGCATGTGATGTTAATCCTTTTATGCACCTTATTTTGCTTAGAACGACGGTAGAATTATGAGGTGATCTCTCACTAAAATTTCAAGACGAAATTTTGTTCTCCCCGACTGTGCACCGTTGCTACAGTTCGTCGTTTCGAGACACCACGTGATGATCGGGTGTGATAGACTCAACGTTCACATACAACGGGTGCAAAACAGTTGCGCACGCGGAACACTCGGGTTAAGCTTGACGAGCCTAGCATGTGCAGACATGGCCTCGGAACACATGAGACTGAAAGGTCGATCATGAATCATATAGATGATATGATTAGCATGGGGATGCTTACCACTGAAACTATGCTCAACTCACGTGATGATCGGACTTGAGCTAGTGTAAGTGGATCATGAACCACTCAAATGACTAGAGAGATGTACTTTTTGAATGGGAGTTTAGCGAGTAATTTGATTAAGTCAAACTCTAATTATCTTGAACATAGTCTAAGTCCACTTTGAATATATTTGTGTTGTAGATCATGGCTCACGCGACAGTCACCCTGAATTTTAATACGTTCCTAGAGAAAGCTAAGTTGAAAGATGATGGAAGCAACTTTGTAGACTGGGCTCGTAATCTTAAGCTAATCTTACAAGCTGGGAAGAAGGATTATGTCCTTAATGCTGCGCTAGGAGATGAACCACCCGCTACGGCTGATCAGGATGTTAAGAACGCTTGGTTAGCACGTAAGGAGGACTACTCAGTAGTTCAATGTGCAGTCTTGTATGGCTTAGAACCGGGACTTCAACGTCGCTTTGAGCGTCATGGAGCATTTGAGATGTTCCAGGAGTTGAAGTTTATCTTTCAGAAGAACACCCGGATCGAGAGGTATGAGACCTCCGATAAATTCTATGCTTGCAAGATGGAGGAGAACTCGTCTGTCAGTGAACATGTGCTCAAAATGTCTGGGTGCTCAAACCGTCTAGCTGAGCTGGGGATTGAACTCCCACAAGAAGCTATCACTGACATAATCCTTCAATCACTGCCGCCAAGCTATAAAGGCTTTGTGTTGAACTACAACATGCAAGGGATGAACAAGTCTCCCGGCGAGTTGTTTGCGATGCTGAAAGTCGCAGAGTATGAACTCCGTAAAGAGCATCAAGTGTTGATGGTGAATAAGACCACAAGTTTCAAGAGAAACGGCAAAGGCAAGAAGGGTAATTCAAAGAAGAGCGGCAAGCCTATTGCCAATCCGACGAAGAAACCCAAAGCTGGACCTAAGCCTGAAACAGAGTGTTACTATTGCAAGGGTATGGGTCACTGGAAGCGCAATTGCCCCAAGTATCTGGCTGATAAGAAGGCGGCCAAAGAAAAATCAGGTATATTTGATATACATGTTATTGATGTGTACTTAACCGGCTCTCGTAGTAGTGCCTGGGTATTCGATACCGGTTCTGTTGCTCATATTTGCAACTCGAAACAGGAACTGCGGAATAGACGAAGGCTGGCGAAAGATGAAGTGACGATGCGCGTAGGAAATGGTTCCAAGGTTGATGCAATCACCGTCGGCACAGTTTCACTTCAGTTACCATCAGGATTAGTTATGAACTTGAATCATTGTTATTTAGTGCCTGCATTAAGCATGAACATTATATCTGGATCTTGTTTATTGCGAGACGGTTACTCTTTTAAGTCAGAGAATAATGGTTGTTCTATTTCTATGAGTAACATCTTTTATGGTCATGCACCCAATGTGAGAGGATTGTTCATATTGAATCTTGATAGTGATACACACATACATAACATTGAGACCAAAAGAGTTAGAGTTAACAATGATAGCGCCATATTTTTGTGGCACTGCCGTTTAGGTCATATTGGTGTAAAGCGCATGAAGAAACTCCATGCCGATGGACTTTTGGAGTCACTTGACTTTGATTCACTTGACACGTGCGAACCATGCCTCATGGGCAAGATGACTAAAACTCCATTCTCCGGAACAATGGAGCGTGCAAGTGACTTGTTGGAAATCATACATACCTATGTGTGTGGTCCGATGAGCGTAGAGGCACGCGGCGGATATCGTTATTTTCTCACCTTCACTGACGATTTGAGTAGATATGGTTATGTCTACTTAATGAAGCATAAGTCTGAAACTTTTGAAAAGTTCAAGCAATTTCAGAGTGAAGTTGAAAATCATTGTAACAAGAAGATCAAGTTCCTACGGTCTGATCGTGGGGGTGAATATCTGAGTTTCGAGTTTGGTGCTCACTTAAGACAATGTGGAATTGTTTCACAGTTGACACCGCCTGGAACACCACAGCGTAATGGTGTGTCCGAACGTCGTAATCGTACTTTATTAGAGATGGTGCGATCTATGATGTCTCTTACCGATTTGCCATTATCATTTTGGGGTTATGCATTAGAAACAGCTGCATTCACTTTAAATAGGGCACCATCAAAATCCGTTGAGACGACACCATACGAACTGTGGTATGGCAAAAGGCCAAAGTTGTCGTTTCTTAAAGTTTGGGGATGTGATGCTTATGTCAAAAAGCTTCAGCCTGAAAAGCTGGAACCCAAAGAGGAAAAGTGCATCTTCATAGGTTACCCAAAAGAGACAGTTGGGTACACCTTCTATCTCAAATCCGAGGGCAAAGTGTTTGTTGCTAAAAACGGAGCTTTTCTCGAGAAGGAGTTTCTCTCGAGAGAATTGAGTGGGAGGAAGATAGAACTTGACGAGGTTGTCGAACCTCTCATCCCTCTGGATGGTGGCGCAGGGCAAGGGGAAACCTCTGTCGTTGCGACGCCGGTTGAGGAGGAAGTTAATGATGATGATCATGAAACTTCGGTTCAAGTTTCTGTCGAACCACGCAGGTCGACGAGACCACGTACTGCTCCAGAGTGGTACGGTAATCCCGTCTTATCAATCATGTTGTTGGACAACAATGAACCTGCAAATTATGAAGAAGCAATGGTGGGCCCAGATTCCAACAAATGGCTAGAAGCCATGAAGTCCGAGATAGGATCCATGTATGAGAACGAAGTGTGGACTTTGGAAGTACTGCCTGAGGGCCGCAAGGCTATTCAGAACAAATGGATCTTTAAGAGGAAGACGGACGCTGACGACAATGTGACCGTTTATAAAGCTCGACTTGTGGCAAAGGGTTTTTCACAAGTTCAAGGAGTTGACTACAATGAGACATTCTCACCCGTAGCGATGCTTAAGTCCGTCAGAATCATGTTAGCAATAGCTGCATTTTTCGATTATGAAATCCGGCAGATGGATGTCAAAACGGCGTTCCTTAATGGTTTCCTTAAGGAAGAGTTGTATATGATGCAACCCGAAGGTTTTGTCGATCCTAAGAATGCTAACAAGGTGTGCAAGCTCCAGCGATCCATTTATGGACTGGTGCAAGCATCTCGGAGTTGGAACAAACGCTTTGATGAGGGGATCAAAGCATTTGGGTTTATACAAGTGGTTGGAGAATCTTGTATTTACAAGAAAGTGAGTGGGAGCTCTGTGGCGTTTCTAATATTATATGTGGATGACATATTGCTGATTGGAAACAACGTAGAGTTTTTGGAGAGCATAAAGGATTACTTGAATAAAAGTTTCTCTATGAAGGACCTAGGAGAAGCTGCTTACATTCTAGGCATTAAGATCTACAGGGATAGATCAAAACGCGTGATAGGACTTTCACAAAGCACATACCTTGATAAAGTTTTGAAGAGGTTCAAAATGGAACAGTCCAAGAAAGGGTTCTTGCCAGTTTTACAAGGTACGAGATTGAGTAAGACTCAGTGCCCAGCAACTGATGAGGATAGAGAGCATATGCGCACCGTCCCCTATGCTTCAGCCATAGGTTCTATCATGTATGCAATGCTATGCACTAGACCGGACGTTAGCCTGGCCATAAGTATGGCAGGTAGGTTCCAGAGTAATCCAGGAGTGGATCACTGGACGGCGGTCAAGAATATCCTGAAATACCTGAAAAGGACTAAGGAGATGTTTCTCGTGTATGGAGGTGACGAAGAGCTCGCCGTAAAAGGTTACGTCGATGCAAGCTTTGACACAGATCCGGACGACTCTAAGTCGCAAACCGGATACGTATTTATTCTTAATGGGGGTGCGGTAAGCCGGTGCAGTTCCAAGCAAATCGTCGTAGCAGATTCTACATGTGAAGCGGAGTACATGGATGCCTCAGATGCGGCTAAGGAGGGTGTCTGGATGAAGCAGTTCATGGCAGATCTTGGAGTGGTTCCAAGCGCACTGAATCCAATAACCTTGTTTTGTGACAACACGGGTGCCATTGCCCTAGCAAAGGAACCACGGTTTCACAAGAAGTCCAGACACATCAAATGACGCTTCAACCTCATCCGCGACTACGTCGAAGGGGAGGACGTAACTATATGCAAAGTGCACACAGATCTGAATGTAGCAGACCCGCTGACTAAACCTCTTCCACGGGCAAAGCATGATCAACACCAGAACTGTATGGGTGTTAGATTTATTACAATGTAATTCGCATGATGATGTGAGGGCTAGATTATTGACTCTAGTGCAAGTGGGAGACTGTTGGAATTATGCCCTAGAGGCAATAATAAATATAGTTATTATTATAATTCCTGAATCAAGATAATCGTTTATTATCCATGCTATAATTGTATTGAATGAAGACTTATATACATGTGTGGATACATAGACAAAACACTGTCCCTAGCAAGCCTCTAGTTGGCTAGCCAGTTGATCAAAGATAGTCAGTATCTTCTGATTATGAACAAGGTGTTGTTGCTTGATAACTGGATCACGTCATTAGGAGAATCACGTGATGGACTAGACCCAAACTAATAGACGTAGCATGTTGATCGTGTCATTTTATTGCTACTGTTTTCTGCGTGTCAAGTATTTGTTCCTATGACCATGATATCATATAACTCACTAACACCGGAGGAATACTTTGTGTGTATCAAACGTCGCAACGTAACTGGGTGACTATAAAGATGCTCTACAGGTATCTCCGAAGGTGTTCGTTGAGTTAGTATGGATCGAGACTGCGATTTGTCACTCCGTGTGACGGAGAGGTATCTCGGGGCCCACTCGGTAATACAACATCACACACAAGCCTTGCAAGCAATGTGACTTAGTGTAAGTTGCGGGATCTTGTATTATGGAACGAGTAAAGAGACTTGCCGGTAAACGAGATTGAAATAGGTATATGGATAGTGACGATCGAATCTCGGGCAAGTAACATACCGAAGGACAAAGGGAATGACATACGGGATTATATGAATCCTTGGCACTGAGGTTCAAACGATAAGATCTTCGTAGAATATGTAGGATCCAATATGGGCATCGAGGTCCCGCTATTGGATATTGACTGAGGAGTCTCTCGGGTCATGTCTACATAGTTCTCGAACCCACAGGGTCTGCACACTTAAGGTTCGGCGTTGTTTTATGCGTATTTGAGTTATATGGTTGGTTACCGAATGTTGTTCGGAGTCCCGGATGAGAACACGGACGTCACGAGGGTTTCCGGAATAGTCCGGAAACGAAGATTGATATATAGGATGACCTCATTTGATTACCGGAAGGTTTTCGGAGTTACCGGGAATGACGAATGGGTTCTGGGAGTTCACCGGGGGGGGGGGGGGGCAACCCACCCCGGGGAAGCCCATAGGCCTTGGGGGTGGCGCACCAGCCCTTAGTGGGCTGGTGGGACAGCCCAAGAAGGCCCTATGCACCATAGGAAGAAAATCAAAGAGAAAAGAAAAAAAGGAGGAGGTGGGAAAAGGGGGAAGGACTCCTCCTTCCAAACCTAGTTGGACTCGGTTTGGAAGGGGAGGGCTGCCCCCCTTGGCTCGGCCGAAACCCTTAGGGGTCCTTGGACCCCAAGGCAAGGCTCCCCCTCTTCCCCCTATATATACGGAGGTTTTAGGGCTGATTTGACACAACTTTGCCACGGCAGCCCGACCACATATCTCCACGGTTTTACCTCTAGATCGCGTTTCTGCGGAGCTCGGGCGGAGCCCTGCTGAGACGAGATCATCACCAACCTCCGGAGCGCCGTCACGCTGCCGGAGAACTCTTCTACCTCTTCGTCTCTCTTGCTGGATCAAGAAGGCCGAGATCATCATCGAGCTGTACGTGTGCTGAACGCGGAGGTGCCGTCCGTTCGGCACTAGATCGTGGGACTGATCGCGGGACGGTTCGCGGGGCGGATCGAGGGACGTGAGGACGTTCCACTACATCAACCGCGTTCACTAACGCTTCTGCTGTACGGTCTACAAGGGTACGTAGATCACACATCCCCTCTCGTAGATGGACATCACCATGATAGGTCCTCGTGTGCGTAGGAATTTTTTTGTTTCCCATGCGACGTTCCCCAACACCCAAGTCCCCCGATCTTTTTCCGTTCCAGAAAAAATCTTTTCGGGGATTTTCTTCCGCTTGGACTCCATTTCAAAATCTGCTTTGAAAGGGATCAAAACATGGAAAAAACAGGAACTGACACTTGGCACTGAATTAATAAGTTAGTCCGAGAAAATAAATAAAAGGCATGCAAAACATCCAAAGTTTGACAAGATAATAGCATGAAACCATAAAAAATAATAGATACGTTGGAGACGTATCAAGCATCCCCAAGCTTAACTCCTGCTCGTCATCGAGTAGGGAAGTGATAAAGAATGAATTTTTAATGTGGAATGCTACCTAGCATAGTTGTCCTTTGCAACTTATTTCACGTGGCATGAATATTCAGATCTGTAAGATTCAAAACAATAGTTTGCTATTGACATGAAAATAGTAATACTTCAAGCAAACTAGCAAAGTAATCATGAACTTTCGTAATAACAAGGCCAAAGAAAGTTATCCCTACAAAATCATATAGTCTGGCTATGCTCCATCATCCTCACACAACTAATGTAAATCATGCACAACCCCAGAATTGGCCAAGTAATTGTTTTCGCACTCTTACTTTCTCAAACCTTTTATAACTATCACGCAATACATGAGCGCGGGCCATGGATATAGCACTATAGGTGGAATAGAGTGTGGTGGTGGTTGTGAGACAAAAAGGAGGAGATGGTCACACTGACTCGGCGTATCAATAGGCTATGGAGATGCCCATTAATAGATATCAATGTGAATGAGTAGGGATTGCCATACAAGAGATGCACTAGATCTATAAGTATGTGAAAGCTCAAGAGGAAAACTAGTGGGTGTGCATCCAACTTGCTTGCTCACGAAGACCTAGGGCAACTTTGAGGAAGCCCATCATTGGAATATACAAGCCAAGTTATATAAAAGATTCCCACTAGCATATGGTAGTGACAAAGCAAGAAGCTCTCAATCATGAAGAACATGGTGCTAACATGAAGCACAAGTGTGGAAAAAGATAGTAGCATTGTCCCGTCTCTCTTTTTCTCTCATTTTTTTTTATTTGGGCTCTTAGGCCTCTTTTGTTTCTTTTTTTCTTTTTTGGGCTCTTTGGCCTATTTTTTTCCTCACATGGGACAATGCTCTAATACTTATGATCATCACACTTTTATTTACTTACAGCTTGAAGATCACAATGATGATGACTCCATAGGAAATGCCTCCGGCAGTGTACCGGGAGGTGCAACGATCTAGTATGATCATGCAATGGCAATATGAGAGTGACGACACAAGTCATGAGACGGAACGGTGGTAGTTGCATGGCAATATATCTCGGAATGGCTATGAAAATGCCATAGTAGGTAGGTATGGTGGCTGTTTTGAGGAAGGAATTTGGTGGGTTTGTGCACCGGCGAGAATTGCGCGGCACTAGAGAGGCTAGCAATGGTGGAAGGTGAAAGTGCATCTATACCATGGGCTCACATTAGTCATTAAGAACTCATATACTTATTGCGAAAGTTTTTATTAGTAATCGAAACAAAGTGCTAAACGCATACTCCGAGGGGAAGGGTTGGTAGGTGTAAACCATCGCGCGATCCCGACCTCAACAGAAAGGATGACAATCAATAGATCAATTATGCTCTGACTTCCTAACATAGCGGTTCACCATACGAGCATGCTAAGGGAATCACTAACTTCAACACAAGTATTTCTAGATTCACAACACCCTACTAACATAGCTTTTAATATTACCGAATCCATGTCTCAAAACTAATTGAGAGGAACCGAAACTTCTCTTTCTATTCAATGCACATGAAAATGGAGGTTTTTGCATCCTCTTTGGGTACCTAACACATGGGACTAGTTTCATAGCATAAGCCAACTACAAATTCATGCACCGTCGTGCTCTAAAGATATAAGTGAAGCACGAGAGCAAAAGTATCTAGCTCAAAAGATATAAGTGAAGCACATGAGCAAAAGTGTCTAGCTCAAAAGATATAAGTGAAGCACATTGAGCATTCTAGCAAAAATCACGATGAGTGTGTCCCTCTCTCTCAAAAAGGTGTGCAGCAAGGATGATTGTGACACAACAAAAACAAAAGACTCCTAAGATACAAGACGCTTGATACATCTCCATCGTATCTACTTTTCCAAACTCTTTTGCCCTTGTTTTGGACTCTAATTTGCATGATTTGAATGGAACTAACCCGGACTGACACTCTTTTCAGTAGAATTGCCATGGTGTTGTTTTTGTGCAGAAATGAAAGTTCTCGGAACGTCTTGAAAATTTACGGAGAATATTTTTGGAAAATATGAAAAATACCTGCGCAAAGATCCACCAGAGGGGATGGGCCAGTGGGCCACAAGCCATGTTGCCGCACCCCCCTGTCCGCGGCAACCAAGCTTGTGGGGCCCACGTGGGTCTGCCGCCCCCAACTGCAGCTCTATAAATGCACTTTTGTCCCAAAAAAAATCAGAAGAGAAGATTTCATCGCGTTTGCGATACGGAGGCACCGCCACATCCTGTTCTTCATCTGGAGGGCAGATTTGGAGTCCGTTTTGGGCTCCGGAGAGGGGAAATCGTCCCCATCGTCATCATCAACCTTCTTCCCTCTCCAATTCCATGAAGCTCTTCATCGTTTGTGAGTAATCTATTCGTAGGCTCGCTGGGCGGTGATGAGTAGGATGAGATCTATCATGTAATCGAGTTAGTTTTGACGGGGATTGATCCCTAGTATCCACTATGTTCTGAGATTGATGTTGCTACTACTTTGCCATGCTTAGTGCTTGTCACTAGGGCCCGAGTGCCATGATTTCAGATCTGAAATTATTATGTTGTTACCAATATATGTGTGTTTTAGATCCGATCTTGCAAGTTGTAGTTACCTACTATGTGTTATGATCCAGCAACCCCGGAGTGACAATAACCGGAACCACTCCCGGTGATGACCATAGTTTGAGGAGTTCATGTGTTCACGAAGTGCTAATGCGTTGTTCCGGTTCTTTATTAAAAGGAGAACCTTAATATCCCGTAGTATCCTTTTGGACCCCGCTGCCACGGGAGGGATGGACAATAGATGTCATGCAAGTTCTTTTCCCTAAGCATGTATGACTACACACGGAATGCATGCCTACATCACATTGACGAACGGGAGCTAGCCACATATCTCTCTGTGTTATAACTGTTGCATGATGAATGTCATCCAAATGAATCACCGACCCATTGCCTACGAGTTTGTACTGTTGCTGCTGTTACTGCTGTACCTACTGCTGTTCCTTGCCACTGTTGATACTCGTTACCCTGCTACTACCTGCTGCAATACTTTTTCTCGCCCCATCGCCGGGAAAGAATATTTCCCGTACACGGGCAACTTCTGGCGCCATTGATACAACCGTTAGGAATAGTCTGCCGTCAACAGATCGTTTCTGGCACCGTTGTTATCATACTACTTTGCTGCTGATACTTTGCTTGCAGATACTAATCTTTCAGGTGTGGTTGAATCTGACACATTCAACTGCTAATACTTGAGAGTATCCTTTCACTTCCTGTCGGGCGAACCAACAAATTTGGGTTGAATATTCTACCCTCGAAAACTGCCGCGAACCCACGCGCTGGTGGGCCATTGCAAGACAATTGCTAATTGTTGAGCAACTGGGAGCAGTTCTGGCTCCGTTGCTGTGGAGGCATCAAGTCAGGAACACATCAACAACATTTCTCTAGTGCCGTTGCCGGGGACTGCTAGCAACATTTTTTCTGGCACCGTTGCTGGGGAAGGGATTGCTATATTCTCTGAGTCACTTGGGAGTTATATCTACTGATCACTATGAAGAATCTGAAAGATCCAAAAACCAAAGTCTTGCCCTCAACTACGAGGGGAGGTAAGGAACTGCCATCTAGCTCTGCACTTGATTCACCTTCAGTTATGAGTAAGTTTGCGACATCACCTCCTGCTAGAAATCTTGATATGTCGCCTGTGCTTGATGATGCTTATGATGCTACTACTATAGATACTATGCCTAATACTGCTAGAGATGCTATGCCTGATACTGCTAGAGATGCTATGCCTGATACTGCCAAAGATACTATGCCTGATACTGCTAGAGATGCTATGCCTGATACTGCTTTGCCTGGTTCACTTTCTCTCTAAAGGATGACGCTAAAGCCTGGTTCACTTCTCTTGCTCCTGGATGTGTGAGTAGTCCCCAGGATATGGTCTATTACTTCTGTGAGAAATATTTCCCTGCCCATAAGAAGCAAGCTGCCTTGCAGGAAATATACAACTTTGCTCAACTCAAAGAAGAGAGTCTCCCACAAGCTTGGGGGAGGCTCGTCCAGCTATAGAATGCTTTGCCTGATCACCCTCTTAAGAAGAACGAGATACTTGATATCTTCTATAACGGACTTATCGATGCTTCTAGAGACCACCTAGATTGTTGTGTCGGTTGTGTTTTTAGGGAACGAACTATAGAACAAGCTGAGATCCTACTTAATAACATCTTGATCAACGATAATGCTTGGACTATCCCCGAACCACCACCTAAGCCAACTCTGAAGAAAAGAGGTATTCTATTCCTCAGTCCCGAAGATATGCGAAAAGACAAGAAATCTATGCAAGAGAAAGGCATTAGATCTGAAGATGTCAAAAATCTACCACCTATCGAAGATATCCATGGTCTCGATAACCCGATACAGGTAGTAGAAGTAAATTCTCTGCGTAGGTTTGATGAGAGTGATATTCCTTTTGACAAACCTGCTAGCTTATGCTTTGATGAATTTGACAACTTTGTTGCCAAACAACATAGTTTCAATGATTATGTTAGGAGACATTTGGAACAAAGTACTCGTATGCTCAGTCATTTAAGTGCTTGTGTAGATAGAAATGTCAATGACCTGAAGCTTCTGAGTAAACATGCCTCTATGATTACTGCTCAGGTAGAACAAGTACTTAAAGCTCAGAATGACTTGCTCAACGAATTAAATGACAACTCTGTTAGAGTCATTCTAGAGGAGGCAAAATGACTCAGGAACCTTTGTATCCTGAAGGTCATCCTAAGAGAACTGCTCAAGATTTTCAAGGAATTAATGCTGATACACCCAGTCATCCTAAGGAGAAGAAGAAGGATGATGGAAACCTACATGTCAGTTCACCAAATACTGTCACACCTGAAGAACCAAATGATATTTTTGCGTCTGATGCAGAAACACAATCTGGTGATGAACATGAACCTGGTGACAATATGGACATCGATGTTCATAATGATGCTCAACCTAGCAATGATAAGGATGTGGAGATTGAACCTACGGTTAATCCTGATAACCCACAACCTAAGAGATATGATAAGAATGACTTCACTGCTAGGAAGCATGGTAAAGAAAGAGAGCCATGGGTTCACAGACCTATGCCCTTTCCTCCTAAGCCATCCAAGAAAAAGGATAATGAGGATTTTGAGCGCTTTATTGAAATGATAAGACTCGTCTTTTTGCAGATGCGGTTAGTTGACATGCTCAAAATGTCTCCATATGCCAAGTACATGAAAGATATCGTGACTAATAAACGGAAGATACCAGATCTTGAGATCTCCACCATGCTTGCCAATTACACTTTCAAAGGTGGAACTCCTAAGAAACTTGGTGATCTAGGAGTGCCCACTATACCTTGCTCCATTAAAGGAAACTATGTAAGAACTGCCTTATGTGACCTTGGAGCCGGAGTTAGTGTTATGGCTCTCTCCCATTATTGTAGACTTGAACTGGATAAGTTGACACCCACTGAAATTTCTCTGCAAATGGCCGATAAATCAAATGCTTTCCCTGTCGGCATTTGCGAGGATGTGCCTGTTGTGTTTGCTAACACCACTATCTTAACAGACTTTGTTATCTTGGATATTCTCGAGGATGATGCCATGGCTGTCATCCTCGGAAGACCCTTTTTAAACACTGCAGGGGCTGTTATAGATTGCAACAAAGGTAATGTCACTTTCCGCGTCAACGGTAATGAGCATGCAGTGCACTTTTAGAAGAAACGATATCAAGTACATTGCATCAATGCTATCGAAAAAACTTCGTCGATTCTTATTGGGAGCTTTGAATGCTCTATTCCTCGTGTCAAGATGAAGTATGATTTGCTTGTTGGGGAGATTCATATTCCCATTGAGGTGACTTAGTGACTATTCGAAAATTCTCCGTTTCCTTTTGCGATTCGAAAAAGTTTTGTCATGAGGATTTGATCAACCCCATTGACAGATTTCCTTCGATGACCATTAAATGGATGAACCAAAGAGTCACATACCTCTGTTTTAAGCTTTCACTTTCTGTTGCTTAGAAGAAAAATGATAGGTTTAGTTTAGTTTTCCCTGTTTTCTGTTTTAGCATCCCGGAAAAAAGTACCCCGAAAATAAAAGTTCTCCGATGGTCCTGAAAGTCTAGTATGATTTTTTCTGGAATATTTGAAAAATACTGGGCCTGAGAGCTGGCCTGGGGGCCACCCCAGTGGGCCACAAGCCTTGTCACCGCGGCCACCCCCTGGCCGCGGCAAGCAAGCTTGTGGGGCCCACAGGGACCCCCTCCACTCATTCCAGCTCCCATCCTCTTCTTCTACCTCTAGAAAAAATCGTTTCGCAGCTCAAACCCGTGTTCTTGCTCACAATGCCGGGTTAGAAGAATTCCTCTTAGATAAATGTGAACAGTATGCTATGCTCACTGCCTCTTTCGTGCGTAGATTTAAATTTTCAGTTGGCCGTGACTCATCCATACTGTTTGATTTGTATGATAAATCCTACGCCATGGATTTGGAGGATTTCAATAGGATTTGAAAAATACCCAATGGGGGTAATATTAAAGATCCTGATAAGTCTTCGGTTAGAGAATTTTTCTCTAGTATATCTGTTGGAGAAACTAGAGACATCACGCAAGCTACCATAGGAAGCATTCATTTCCGTGCCTTGCACTACTTTGCCCTCTTCATAGGTAGATGCATTAACGGTAAGGTTGAACATTGTCACCTATGCGCATCCGACCTTAGTATCCTTAAGAGCGCAATTACGGGTGACAAAAGCTTCATCATGGGAGCTATTATAGCAAGGAGGTTGAATAAGAACGCTATTGAGGGAGATTTCTTTGGCGGCATCTATGCCACTCGCATAGCAAATTTTCTTGGAGTACCCATCCGCGCAGGAGATCCCCTTCTCCATACAGCTTTGCTTGACCGCGTCGCTATAACACGCTACTAGTTCCTTGAGAGGGATGACGAATCCCTCCTATACCGATTGATATTTAACCGCCAGTGTGTTTGCCATATTACCCTTCCTGCTCCTGCTTTCTTTGACTTTCAGGTAAAATGGAGATACTACATAACCATAGGAGAGGCAGAGGAGTATGAGAGGGAAGCGATGGTTTCTCGTCTCCGTGAGGCAGCTATTCAGGCCGTGGCTGCAGGGCTCCCGTATAACCCCGATTATGATTTTGGGTTTCGCCAGGACCGTTGTTAGGGCATATTTTATGCCTAAGTAATTTTGGTGATTGATGACAGTACCGCAAAGGACTAATTGTGTGTGTTAAGATTTCAGATAACACATGTCAACGGCACAAGACGACTCGCCCCCTCTTTCCATGGAACATAAGCACGGTGTACTCTACGATTCTCCTTCTTTGAGTCATAGGAACGCCGTACTATTAAGAGGGGACCCGTAGTGGAAAGGTTTGGGTGGAATCAATTTCGCATGCACACACTTTATCTCCTTTTCCCGTACCTGCAACTTTGGAGTGGCTCCCGCCTCTGTTTTTATCTCATCTAAGCAAATGGTCCCTCAGCGGTAGTACCGCTGGGCCTAGCGGTAGTACCACTCGCCCTAGCGGTAGTACCGCTAGTGCTGGCGGTAGTACCGCTCGCCCTAGCGGTAGTACCGCTGTGCTGGCGGTAGTACCGCCCCTGGTCAGTGGTAGTACCGCTCCAGGAGCTTAGTACCGCCTTCCAAGCGGCTGTACTTCGACGGACCTTTTTGTGAAGACTTTCTTGGGGCTGGTTGGCCCGGTAGTGCTTATGCACTACCATGGGCCGAGCGGTAGTACCGCTGCTTCCACCGGTAGTACCGCTGGAGTGCCAGCGGTAGTACCGCTGCAACCAGCGGTAGTACCACTGGAGTGCTACCGGTAGTACCGCTGCAGCCAGCGGTAGTACCGCTAGGCTCGGGCTGTGAGTGGGAAAACGGTTGGACTTCCCCCCCACTATATAAGGGGTTCTTCTTGCTGTGGAACCCTACCTTTTACCCTCCAAAGCTCCATTTTTGCTCCCTATGCTCAAAAGTGCCCGATCTCTCTTCCTAGCCAATCAAACTTGTTGATTCTTTAGGGATTGGTCGAGAAGGCCTAGATCTACACTTCCACCAAGAGAAAAGTTGATTCCCCCACCAATACCTTGTGGGTCTTGTTACTCTTGGGTGTTTGAGCATCCTAGACGGTTGAGGTCACCTCGGAGCCACATTCCATTGTGGTGAAGCTTCGTGGTCTTGTTGGGAGCCTCCAAGCTTTGTGTGGAGTTTGCCCCAACCTTGTTTGTAAAGGTTCGGTCGCCGCCTTCAAGGGAACCTATAGTGGAATCACGGTACCTTGCATCGTGTGAGGGCGTGAGGAGAATACGGTGGCCCTAGTGGCTTATTGGGGAGCATTGTGCCTCCACACCGCTCCAACGGAGAGACGTACTTCCTGTCAAAGGGAAGGAACTTCGGTAACACATCCTCGTCTTCATTGGTTCCACTTGTGGTTATCTCTAACCTTTACTTCGTGTATGCTTACGTTGTTGTCTATCTCTTACTTGTCTTAGTTGTTATTGTTGTTAGCTTCATATAGGTTCACCTCGGTGTTGCAATTTTAGTGAACCCGTATGATGCTTACCCTAACTTGCTAAGATTAATTAAAAAGTGGTCGTTGCCTATTCACCCCCTCTAGTTAACCATATCGATCCTTTCAATTGGTATAAGAGCCACATCTCTTTATTAAGGGTTTAACCACCCGAAGAGTATGGAGGATGATGAGGGAGTTCCCCGTGCACAAACCGAGGGCATGGACTTGACTTTGATCACAAGGAACGACTTGAATACGGCTATGGCCGCACTCAAGACGTCCATGACGAATGAGGTCAAGACCATGCTTAAAGAGTTAATTGAGGGAATTAAAAACTCTCCCGAACCGGCATTAGTGGTTAAACCCACCACCATGGATTTAGAGGCCAATTCCGTCACAGAAATGACTAAAGGTATGTAACCTTCCCGTCCTCTCAAAAATGATGGGAATGGGACGTATGCATCTGTTCCACCACCCTTAGTCTATGGAGGACCGGTTCCCACACCGCGTCTTAATCCTGTTGGTCCTCCTCCTAAGCTTGTAAAAGGTGATTTTGCTAACTGGGTATTTTCTATTAAGTCTCATTTGAATCACAGCTCAACAAATTTGTGGAGAATCATCGAGCAAGGATATTATCCCCATGATCCAAGCAACCTCACTCCAAGAGAAGATGCGGACAATCAATATAATCACTCTGCTTTGTTTATTCTCCAATCCGCAGTGCCACCTGAAGATCTTCCTCACTTGCGTCCCTTCACTTTGGCCAAGGACTGTTGGGAGCACGTTATGGTGTTGTACAAGGGAAGCTCAAGCATTCAACGGTCCAACTATGAAGTGGTACTCGATAAGGCCAATGAGTTTGTGATGAAGGAAGACGAGGACCCTCGTGATCTCTATCGGAGGGTGACTGCTATTGTTGTGGCACTCAAGGACCATGGGAGCAAGGATGTGGATGATACATGTGTCAAGCGCAAGTTTCTCAAAGCCATCATGCCTTTCAATAAAGCCATGTCATATGTCATTCGTCAGCGACCACACTTCCACTCCTTGTGTTCCAGTGAGGTGTTGGATTAATTCATTGCAATGTCAATCATGAACGAGACAGCTGACAATGCACTTGCTCGTGTTCGCTCAAAGACAGCTTCACCCAACCTTGTGTTAAAGGCAAAAGCAACTTTTGAAGAAGAAGAAGAGGATGAGGAAGAGGAGAGATGCCCTAAAGACACGAAGTATGCTTATCATGAGCACATGGCTCTTGCGTCAAGGCAATTCTGGGGCAACAAGAGGAACTCAAGACCCACCTTCACCAAGAACAACTCGAGTGGGTTCAAACCCAAGCAACGAGTGAGGACATGCTATAATTGTGGTAACGTGAGTCACTTCATGGCCGAATGTCCCTATGAGAAAAGGGAAGACAACGGGGGCAAACTCATTCGCAAAGACAAAACCAAGTCATTCCCAATCAAGAACAACTTTGTGAAGAAACCTCACCCAAAGGGCATGGTGGCCCTTGAAGAGTACCCTTCCGATGATGATGATGATGATGATACAGTGGCAACGACAACTGTTGCTATTGCCACCCCCTCTCCCAAGAAGGTGTCTCTCTTCAACGCCCCCAACGAGAACCACATTGCCAAGTGCCTCATGGCAAAAGGTATCAATCAGGTAACCCCCATCATTAAGACCAACATCGCTACTACTCCTTCATTGTTAAATTGTGTTGATGATAGTGATGTTGGGGAGCTTAATGAGCATGATCTTGACAAGTTTCTATGCACTATTAAGGGAGAATCCAAGAAGCACTTTGTTGCTCTCTTGGAACAACTGGGTGAGGCCAATGACCTCATCGAGTCTCATGAGGAGACCATCTCCGAGCTTCAGGGACACAGTCGTGACTATGCCGATGAAATTGCTGAATTACCTATTGCTCTAGAAAAGGAGCGCACTCTTCGTTTGGCTCTTGAGGAGTCATACAACGATGACTGCGCTAAAATGCAAAAGAAACTAGATCATGATACTGTTCTTACTCGTATGCTTAAGTTTGAGAAGTATGCTCTTGGGGTTGGCCATGACAGACTCAAAGTGGAGTTTGACACACTTGACAAGGCTCACAAGGTCTTGAAAGGTGTTCATTTCTCTCTGAAAGAGTCTCATGATCAACTCCAAGCAAAGCTTACCAAGGAGATCTCTACTTGTCCTCCATTTGTGTTAACTGATAATGCTTGTACAACTAATCCTTGTTGTGAGCATGTACATCTTATGGAGGAAAATGCCAAGTTAAAGGAGAAACTTGAGAAGGGCCTTGTGGCATGCATACAAGGTGAGAAGAGCCTGAACAACCTCTTGAGCAATCAAAAGGGTGTAGTAGGAAAGGAGGGACTTGGACTTACCTCCAAGTCAAAAGGAAAAAGGAGGAACAGGAACAAATGATCCCCTACCCTCATGGACATCTTTGTCAAAGAGGGCAAAGGGACTCAGGAGGTGAACAGGAACAAGGTGGACGATGGTAACGTCAAGAAGGGCAAAACCATTCCTACGAACATAGCCGACAAACTCAATTCTTCCTATGTCTTATGTCATGCTAGTGATGGGCATGTTTATGCCAGATTTGTTGGTTCTTACTATGAGTCCATTGGATGGGCTATCTGGGTTCCTAAGACCCTTGTCTCTAACATTAAAGGACCCATTAAAAAATGGGTACCTAAAACCAAGCCTTGATCTATTGCAGGAGTTTGCTTCCGGTGGGGTGTCATGGTTGCTCGATAGTGGAGCAACAAATCATATGACCGGAAGCAAGGACTTAGTGGTGGATGTGCATCCTTCTCCATCTATGCCCACCCATGTCCAATTCGCCGATGCATCCCTGTCAAAGGTATTGGGATTTGGTAAGGTGGTCATCTCTCAAGAGTTATCTATTGAGAAGGTCATGCTTGTTGAGTCTCTTGCCTACAATTTACTTTCGGTTCGTCAACTTGCAATTATGGGTTTTTTCCACCTTCTTTAATCTTGATACTGTGGTCCTCCTGTGGAGCAAGACTCTTAAAATATCCTATGTTGGATATGTCGAAAATGGTCTTTATGTGGTGAACTTCTCAAAGCGACCCACTAAGACTGCGACGTGTTTAATGGCTAAAGTTGATGTGGGCTGGCTTTGGCATCGCCGACTAGCTCATGTCAATATGAGGTCTTTGCAAAGTCTTCTAAAAGGGGACCATATTCGTGGACTAACAAATGTGAGTTTTGCTAGAGATCGTGCTTGCAGTGCCTGCATTGAAGGAAAGATTCATGAAACTGCTCATCGTCCAATGACTCTCATTTACACTAAGAGGCCATTGGAGCTCCTCCATATGGATCTTTTCGGTCCTCCATTATTTGATAGTCTTGGAGGCAGAAAGTACTGCTTGGTGATTGTTGATGACTACTCAAGATACACCTGGGTATATTTCTTCAAAAGGAAGAGTGAGACTCAACAAACTGTCATCAACTTTGCTAATGAAGCTCAACGTCAACATGAAGCAAAGATCTTGATGATTAGAAGTGACAACGGCACCGAGTTCAAGAACTACACCTTGGATGAGTTTCTAGGTGATGAGGTAATAAAACATCAATATTCAGCACCATATACCCCTCAACAAAATGGCGTGGCAGAAAGGAAGAACCGGACCTTGATGGATGCTGCAAGAACAATGATGGCGGAATTCAAATCTCCATATAACTTTTGGGCTGAGGCCATCAACACAGCATGTCATGCGTCCAATCAGCTCTATATCCGCAAAGGCTTGAACAAGACTCCATATGAGATTCTCACTGGAAACAAACCAAATCTCAAGTACTTCCGGGTATTCGGCTGTAAGTGTTTCATTCTCAAGAAAGGTGCACGTTTAGCTAAATTTGATTCTAGAGCACATGAGGGCATCTTTGTTGGTTATGCTACAAACTCTCATGCTTACCGTGTCCTCAACAAGTCCACCGGACTCATTGAGGAGACGTGTAACGTGGAGTTTGATGAAAATAATGGCTCCCAGGTGGAGCAAAGTGGTCTTTGTGATGTAGGTGATGAAATTCCTCCCCAAGCCATAAGAAGAATGGGGATTGGTCAAATACTCCCCATTGAGGAACCCCTTGTGGCCGAAGGAGAAGGACAATGCTCTAGTCAAGTGGAGCCATCACCCCCACAAGCCCCACACGCTTCCGATGAACAAAGAGAAGACTCTCAACAAGATGAACAAGCTCAAGGTCAAGATCAATTGCCCAACAATGGTGATGTGTCCCATGATATTCAAGCCCTTACCCAAGGTTCCGAACCTGCTCATGATCAAGATCAAGTGCAACCACAAGATCCAGACCAAGTAGAAGCACAAGATCAAGATCAAGAGCAACCACAAGTACAAGGACAAACAAGTGAACCTGCTCAAGTTGAAAGTCAAGATGATCAGGATACTGTCTCGCAATTCCCTTCTGCAGCACCAACAGCCGGTGCCAAGGGAGGTTCAAGACGCAAGGGCAAGCAAAGTAAACAAGTCGATGCTCCCCAGTTATCCAATTAAGAACTCTTGGAGCGTCGAGCAGCCAAGATTGCGAACAAGCTGAGAGTCAAGTCACATCTTATGAAGAATGTACTTGGTAGTTTAAAAAAAGGGAGTATCCACCCGTCAACAGATTTGGAATTATTGTGAGCATCACGCGTTTGTTTCGTATTGTGAACCTCAAGGGTACAGGAAGCGCTCGATGATGAGGATTGGCTTATGGCCATGCATGAAGAACTTAACAACTTCGAGTGTAACCAAGTCTGGGATTTAGTGCCAAGACCAAAGGAGGAACATAATGTCATCGGGACCAAATGGATTTTCAAAAACAAGCAAGATGCCAATGGGATTGTGATTCGAAACAAGGCAAGATTGGTGGCTCAAGGCTACTCCCAAGTCGAGCGTATCGACTACGGTGAAACCTTTGCCCGTGTTGCTCGTCTAGAATCTATTCGCATGTTGCTTGCATTTGCTTCTCATCATAATTTCAAATTACAACAAATGGATGTGAAAAGTGCCTTTCTTAATGGTCCTTTAAATGAGTTGGTCTATGTCAAACAACCCCCGGGATTCAAACATCCCAAGCTCCCCAATCATGTGTACTAACTTAATAAGGCACTCTATGGCCTTAAACAAGCCCCACGTGCATGGTATGAGTATCTTACTGAGTTGTTACAAGATCGTGGGTTTGAAATTGGGAAGATAGATCCCACTCTTTTTACTAAGTGGGTTAAAGGGGATTTGTTCATATGCCAACTATATGTTGATGATATTATTTTTGGTTCTCCTAACATTTCCTTCAATGAAGAATTTGTTGCACTAATGACCGAGAAATTTGAGATGTCCATGATGGGAGAGTTGAAGTTCTTCCTCGGATTCGAGATTAAACAAGGCCTAGAAGGGACCTTCATCAAAAAAGCCAAGTACACTCAAGACATGCTCAAACGGTTCGAGCTTGAAGATGTCAAGCCGGTCAAGTTCCCCATGCCAACAAGATGCAAGCTTGACAGTGATCCCAATGGTAAAGCAGTGGATCAAAAGGTATATCGCTCCATGATTGGATCCCTCCTTTACCTTTGTGCATCTAGACCAGATATTATGTTGAGTGTAGGGATATGTGCACGGTTTCAATCCGCACCAAAAGAAAGTCATTATATGGCTGTTAAGCGAATCTTTCGATATTTGGCTCATACCCCAAACTTTCGTCTATGGTATCCCAAAGGAGCAAACTTCAACCTAGTTGGCTATTCTGACTCAGATTGGGCAGGAGATATTGTGGAGAGGAATTCAACTTCTGGAGGATGCCAATTCCTTGGTCTCTCACTGGTAAGTTGGTCTTCAAAGAAGCAGAATTGTGTCTCACTATCATCCACCGAAGCTGAGTATGTGGCAGCTGCAAGTTGTTGTGCACAATTGCTATGGATGAGGCAAACTTTAAAGGATTACGGTGTCACTTGTGACAAAGTGCCTCTTCTATGTGACAATCAAAGTGCTATCAAGATTTCCCTCAACCCAGTGCAACATAGCAAGACCAAGCATATTGATATTCGCCATCACTTCATTCGTGAACATATAAAGCTTGGTGATATTGAGGTTCACTTCATCCACACTGAAGAGCAACTTGCAGATATTTTCACTAAGCCCCTAGATGAATCAAGGTTCCGGGAGTTAAGGCATGAGCTAAATATTATTGATTCAAGTAATGTGGATTGAAGCTAGGCACTGTGCACCTCACTATGCATTCGATCTTGTTCTAGATGTAGGCATGGACATAGGGGGAGTGTTTTTCTCTCAATGAACTCTTCCTCCCCCCATTATGCATAAATTGATCTAGTCTTTCACTTTTGCCATTACCAAATGGCACTTGTGCTTCAAAGACGAGCATTGGTCATGAACCCAAGGATAATTCTTCGCGGTGTCATAACTTTGTCTCAAACATAGGTGGCCTCGGCCACCGCCCCCACCTTTCTCTCATATGGAAGAAAGGATACAAAATGACGAGTCAGTATATCTTGCTGGTGCTATCTTCTTATTACACTGACTTGTCGTTTGCCCACGTCTTTCTCATCTCCTATGTCTCGTTGTGCCATTTGCAGCGGTACTACCGCCAGGGGTAGCGGTACTACCGCCAGGACCCCAGCGGTACTACCGCTCGGGATAGCGGTACTACCGCCAGGACCCCAATCTACCACGACCTGACTAGGACTTTTAGGGTTGTCTCAAGGGGGAGCGGTACTACCGCCAGGACCCCAGCGGTACTACTGCTGCAGGCAGCGGTACTACCGCCAGGGGTAGCGGTACTACCGCCAGGACCCCAGCGGTACTACCACTGGCCCGTACCCCTTGGACTATATAAAGGAGGGGGAGCCCGTTTTTTCCTGCCCTCTTTCTTCTTCCTCGTGGCTCTTCCCTCCCTAACCCCGAACTCCCCCTATTTGGATCTCTATCTGTGGAGCCCCTTCTCTCTGTTGAGTTGGAGGGTTTGCTCCACTCCTTCCTCCACCAAGTGCCATGGACTCCAGTAAAGCTCCTCCCTTTATTCTCTTGGTTGGTGTTTTCTTGTTCTAGGGTTAGGAGCATTGGTGATTTGGATCCATGGCTATGGTTGTGCTTTGTTCTTGGATGGAACGAAGGAGATATTCTAGGGGAGTGTAGGTCCTATGATTCATTGCGTTTATATTGCCATGCTCTAGGTTCTTCATGTTTTAGATCAAGCACTTCTTCTCTTATTTTGGATTAGATCTACAACTTGAATCCTCTTGAGTAGGCATGTCTTTATCTAGATGATTCTTGAGATCCTCAGGTGTTTAGGGCTATGGTGGTTTTTGTAGTGATTATATGTAGTACCCATGGCCCTCGTAAATCCAATCTGGCCGTTCACTACAAGAAATAAGGTCAATTATGACTACCAATATTGGTCGTTGATTCGTCATTGTTGACGCTTATTGACCTCTTTTTGACCAAATTTACAAGGTCAACAGTTGGCCGTCAAGAATGAACAAACATGACCTTTCTAAAATTTTGGTCGTAGATCTCTATTGACCAAAAATTTGGTTTGGTTACTACCCATTTGTGTGAGCCACGTAGGATCTGACGTGGCCAAGCTGACGTGGCATTGCTAGTGACCAAATAGAATCATCATCAATTTCACAGCCCAGTCCATCAATTTAGCCTACATGGGCCTCGCCCAATACCTATTTTACTATTAAAAATGTCTGATTTGTTTGGGTTGATGCATTATTTTGCCAGAAGCACGCATATCTCAGGATATGCCCATTAAAAAACAAGTACAACAAAATAAAAGATTATAAATAAAATGTATATTTTATTTCAGTAGCACATCACATAACATACAATACATCATCCATGACTCCTCTACACATCAAGGTTCAAGGCCTAACAAGTGCACATCAAAATAATTTTACAAGTGCACAAAAGAATACTTCCGCAAGTGCAAGTGCACAGAAAAAAGACCCAACAAGTGCACAATCAGATATCAAGAGAGTTCTACAAAGATTGCTTGTGAAGCACAAGTTTCTTCTCATCTTCTTCCTCTGCACAATCTGCCACTCCTATCATTGCCGCCTGCAAAAAGAAAATGATGGCAAGGCTCAGAAAGCAGACCAAGGAAACTAACATGATAGAGCATCAAATACTAATGCATAGATAAGCCTGTAGATAATGAGCCACATATAATAATAAAAAGGGCAGCAGATAATAACCCATTATAGATTCGTGCACATGTACCACAAAAAAACTCCTTATATTATTTATCTCAAGACTTCCATGTAGATGTTAGACATGCTTGAAAAGAAACCTAGCTTAAAGAGAAAAATAAATTTACAACCTTAGGATAATCAGGACAATCTTGATATAACAAGAATCTACCCACGAGCAGCAGATCAGGCTACATATAGATAAAAGAATTAACGATTGTAATTTTAGCTCATAACCAGTTCTAAAAATTCTAGTTGATCACTTGCTGCTAACAATGGATAAATACTACTGTATTAAACCGGCTAAGCTAGGGGCTCCCTCGCTTTTTTCAATTTTTTAAAATGCTTTGTGAAATTGACATGGGGCAATCGATGGAGAGCAACTGTAACGTACAATAACTCCACTTATTAACTAAATATAAATAGTAACCTTTCCAAACATGAAAACGGGTGAACATCGCTCTACACGCTAGGCGAGCAAAATGTATATACAGTTAAAAATATGATGCAAACAGATAATTAGTTCTGAACAATATTACATGTATAATAATTTATCACATGTTCTGGTAGTTCACAACATAATAATACTACTTATGTATATACCCTCATAAATCTGCACTAATGGAGAAAAAACATCAATGAAACTGCATACATTTGCAATACTTGATTCTCGAGATAAATTAATAAAGCAATAGTTCAATTAAAAACATGACAATATTAAACCGGTCACGCTAGCCTTCACCGGGTGCATTTGTTAGAGGCCGGTCTAGCCGATCCGCTTTGTGTGTGTGCTGCTTTACTTCGTGTGCCCATGCCTTACAATACTTGTATATTTTACTTCCTATGCTACTCAACTTGAGTCACAATTGACCGTATTTCTTGTACTGTGAACATCCATTTTAGACTTATGGATATTTCAATGAGAAGGAAAATACTACTTCCTCTGTTCACAAATGTAATACGTTTTTGCACACATTTGTGAATAGGTGGAGTACTTGTGAAGGATGCACTCAGTACACAAAGATCACTTGATTATTCAAAGGAGCATAGTAAGATTTACTACAAAGGATGTACTTGTAATTATTTCAAGGATTAACTATAGAAAGGGCATATGGCATTCCCATTAAAGTATATGTCCTGATACAACACATAACACCTCGACTCGATAGATTGGTATTGTATAAGACTGGAAACTTACAGTGAAGGGGATGAGGACAATCAGTTTTGTTAACCACCATGATGTTGACCACGGCGCTGCCCTGGCTATTAGAACTTCATCAAACCTATAAGATCCAAAGTTGAGGTTTAAAGTAAAAAAGAACTTGCAGATAATGGTGGTCTAATAGGAAGAGTATATAGATAACATGACAAGTGAGTTTGATTAAACATAAATATCACGAAACTCTGACGTTAAACATAAATGTGTTATTGGGTCTTAGAATCATGGTCTAGGCCACGTAAACATAACTTTATGTTGTCTTCTAATGCAGAAAAACAATTAAATAAAAGCATAATTAGCATCTCACAAACTGAATGATAAGAACTCGAGATAACCATTAAACATACAGGTATATACTCCCTCTGTCCCAAATTACTTGTCTTAGATTTTTCTAGATGTGGAAGTATCTTGACACATTTTAGTGTTAGATACATCTGTATTTAGAAAAAATAAAGATAAATAATTTGCGACAGACGGAGTACTTATTCAAGTTCTAAAAGCCCTGTCACAGTACTCTGCATTATATAGAAGCAAGCATAATATCGACCAAACAAAAGTGTACGGAGTAGATGTTATTTTCCCACAACACAACAACCTTTATATGGGCATGTGATCTACTACCAGAACATCTCGCGCTAGTACTTCCTCATGCGCCTTAATTTGAAAACAAAAGGTTCCTCATACAACTTCCATCTACACAATTACTTAACACATAAGCAAAACATAGAAATAGTA
Organism: Hordeum vulgare subsp. vulgare; assembly: GCF_904849725.1. Taxonomy (NCBI): domain Eukaryota; kingdom Viridiplantae; phylum Streptophyta; class Magnoliopsida; order Poales; family Poaceae; genus Hordeum; species Hordeum vulgare. The sequence continues at coordinate 596,752,681 of NC_058524.1, forward strand.
GTAGAGAAAATGTCTTGTTGTAGCGATCATTGTTATGTACTTGATTTTATAGAAGCACTACAATTTGAATTTAGGTCGCTGACAAAATGGAACAATGGTATTCATTAGTAGGCATTCTCCTATTAGTTGCCAAAAAATAAACACAAAAACAAAACCCCAATGTTGCCAAAGACTAGTTAGATGCATACAAGGCTAGATAGTGTTCATCATATGACAGAGACGGATTGAGAGAGTGAAACCTTAGTTGGCCAGCAGTCATGGTTGTCCAAGGCGTCATGCGAGTGCGTCATTCTCCTTGACCTCTCCATCCTAAAAACTGACAAAAAAACACAAAAATAATCAATTAGTATGTTTAAAACCTTCTGAGATAGCATATGTTCTACAATTTAAAGCACTTCCATTAGCATGGTAACACCACATCAGTGAGCCTCCGGACACTCCTTCGGCACTCATCAACTCTCCTCGTGCCCACCATCATCTTAAGCAACTCAAGAAGATGCACTTGCAAGTCATCCATGTTGTAGTCGATTAACATACATTCCTGCAGCTGACAAGGTGACACGATAGGTAAACAATTAGAAGTTGGAAAGGTAACATAAGTGCTTTTATGTTTAGACAAACTAAGATAGTAGAATATTACAGCAGTTTTTTTGTGGCTTCCTACGGATTATGAATATAAAAACACATTCCTACGAGACATAGCCTGTTGTGTTGTTTGCATATTATTTGCAACTGCCACTTATAACATTATTGATATTAGTTATGACTGAATTCAGTAATCCACTAGCTAACTCAGCTGGTCAAAAGAAGTTGATTATACATGTTTGTGCTGCTACACTGACTGAGGTTTCCATGGAACAATCTCAACTAAAAAGCTTGTTCTGAGTGATGGGAGTATGCGTATTTGCACTACTCATGCATGCCTAGAATTTGTTTTTTGTACACTAGCTGAAAAAGGGTGAGACAGTTAAGGAAATGGCATGACGAACATGTATGTAGTTTGGCTGAAAACTATGTAGCAATAGATTTGAGTTACTACTGAACTTCATCACCATAGCTCGCACCTTCAAAGCAGAAGATATTAGTAGCGGATTGGCACATCAGACATTATTTTGAGCACCCACAAACACCTCATCGATTGATATTGTTTAGAAGGAAAAGAAAAAACTGACGATGCTAAACTCAAAGGCGGCCAGACGGAGCTTAGTCCTTAGTTTACAGGATCAACAGATTTATCGGAACCTTGGCGAGCACTAAAATGGCAGTGTCAGTCCTTGGTTTACAGGATGCCAACCTGACCACTAAAATGTAGTGTGCATGTGGTCTAGCTAGAAATTGGACAATAGCAGCAGAGCATTTATAAGGAGACGAGAGCAGGGAGCGGGTACCTTGCCTTGTGCAGAGTCGTCAAGCTCGATCTCGGACTCAACCATGTCTTCCTGGTCGAGCTCAGGGGTGGGGTCCTGCATGACAGGGCTGTCGGCTCCCCTCGAGCAGGACAAGGCTGCCGGCTGGGCACACCCCTACTATCTGCCTCCTCGAGCAGGACAAGGCTGCCGGCTGGGCGCGCCCCTACTATCCGCCTCCTCGAGCAGGACAGGGCTGTTGTCGTTGCCGTCCCATCCGTTCCATGCATAACTAGAACATTCTTACCTAAGAAAAAAATTAGAACCATAAATTTTAAAAGAAGTGTTGTTTAAACTAATTGACAGATATTACATGTCATACTGTGTTGGCTTCCATGTGGATGAAATTAATTTATTTTAATAAATACATTTATACCTACTATTTATCATCCCAAATTATAATTTATATGTAAAGTCTGGGACCAGGGGTTAGTAAATATATAGAGGATATTAGTCAATATTGTTATTTCCTTTAATTATATAGCAAGAGTCTAAATATTGTGTGCTCCTAATAGTAGTTGTCTAGGAACCTGATTTTTAACTATACCTATTTGTTTGGGTACTAATTGCATCAAATACCCTAGTTGCTGCTACAAGACGTACATGGGCTTCAGAATCGCTTACGGGAAAGAGAGTCGTTCCCTACAATGTTGTTATCCTGAAAGAATATACAGGTAGCGGTTGATTCTAGCCACTGATGCTTGCCAGGCAGCAACATAGTGGGTGTTTCGCCATGGCTACAGGCCACGCCGACCTTCCCAGACTCAACGCATGCATCAAGACCCAGTGCAGCATGTAGAGAAGGGGGGGGGGAGAGGATGAACCCAAGGGAGGGTATGCACTCACCGGATGACACGAGGACGGCATAGCCACCGGAGCCGGAATCGACGCCCGAAACCCTAGCCATGAGGGGTGGGCCATGGTGGGCTCTGGATGCCGCAAACACTGGATCTTGCAGGATGGGAGGGCGCCGCAGAGCAAGGGGAGCTCGGGCTGTGCTTCGCGGTGGCGGGATTCGCCGGACATCGCGTGAATACGCCGCCAAAGGTAGCGCGACGAGGAGCCGCGTGAGGAGAGCGGGATGTAATGCGAGAGGGACGGTTGGGTGGGGATGTGGCGGATCCGGTAGCATCCAGAGTTGCCAGGTTGGAGGAGGAGAGGGGGAGGGTCGGCGGCAAGGGAGACGAGGCGGGTCGAAGGAGGGAGACGAGGCACTGGTGACGGCGATTTGGGAGAGACGAGGGGAGTCATATGTTTTGTTTCTCCTTTTCTCTATGGATGGATGGAGGGATGTGGGGGTGGAGAGCTAGATGGATAGATGGATGGATATGCGCCACGTCATCGATCCGTGGAACAAATGTTTCCATCAATAGGAATCAAGCTCATGCAATTGTGTTCTTCTTTTTATTTTTCTTCTATTTTTTTCTACCCTCTTGACCGACGAAGGAGGGCAAGTACTAAGTGCATCCACATCGGTGAAGGATCTGGCGGCCTCTGGCCTCGTCTCCATCGAAGAAGCACTGAGGTGAAGGCCACCGAAACCCTAGGCACAAGGTAGGTGTGTGGGTGGACGGGAGGAGTGTATCCCGATGGATGGATGGAAGTGGCAGTGTGATGTGCGGTGAATCCGGTCGCCGACGATCTATGAGGGGAGAGAAGGGCGGCGACAAGGAGATGATGATGTGAGGTGGGGGAATGGCGGGGAAGGTTGTCTTTGGTATGGCGGTGATGAGTGTGGACGGGGACATTCGTCTAGGACCACGTGAACCCGCCCGACTACTACCACACATGAATATCGGATGGATGTGCGGCATGTCATCGATCTAAGGCATAAATATTTCCACAAATGAGAAGTAACCTATTGTGTGGCTGTTTCCACCCTCAAGTGAAGACGACGGTGCCGTTCATGAAGGGGGTCACACTCCGGAGCCACGTGGCGGGCATCTAAAGCTATTTTTGCCATTTAAAGAGTTTTCTGCCGAATTAGAAGGAAATCAGATGGAATCGGAAGGAAATCGGTCAAACAATTTTGCAAAAGGGTGCATCTTGGAATGGCAAACAATGTTGCTAAAGGGAGTTTTCATTTTCTTTGGACGTAAAATTCATTTTCCATTTGTGGCCTTGTCGACACCTATACAAGACACATAGGCGAAATTGTTGAGTTTTCTGCCGAGTCACCTCTATTTAAGCGTATGACCTTCTAAATTTTGTCATGGAGGACCTACAATGCGGGCATAAATAGAGCTACACATGACAGTGACCATTTTGGGCAATGGGATTATGACCTTCTTGATAGAGATGGTCAAAATTTTCTACGGTTTGGACCCTCTTAGACACCTCATGACCTTTTTGTAGATTTTAGTCATAGATCTATGACCAATAAAACAGCCGTCAATATTTTTTGTCATAAACGAGCTTATTTCTTGTAGTGGTTCCTATGGGTCTTTTTTCCTATTCAGATCTGGAAGTCAACCCCCTAGCGGTACTACCGCTAGGGGTAGCGGTACTGCCGCTAGGACCCCAGCAGTACTACCGCCAGGACGATATTTTTCTTCTTTTCATTTTCTTGGCAATGTGAGTTTACTTTTATGCCTCTTTTTGTTCATTGCCTTGACTCCTTGTGTCGCTATTTTTCGGTGTGTGTCTTGTATGTCACAGGTGGTGCTCGCCGCTCGAATCCCCCACGGGACACCTAGTCGAAACAGTATCGCAATCAAGAGGCTCCAGAGGGCTCCGCCACTTCCGGTCTGCAACCTAAAAAGAAGTCTTTCAAGAAGACAGCTCACAAGGACAAGGGGGTCAACGTTCGCACTATGCCCCCAAAGGATTTTCTGCGGTTCCGCACCAAAAATCACTACCTAGAAGAGAAGGCTCAGATCAAGGATATCGAGCATGTTTGGTCACGGGATCACTGCAGGATCTATCGCGACATCATCAAGAACTTCAAGAAGATGTTAGCTCCAGTTCAGTGGATTGACTTGGCTCACCTTCAGCGGAACCTGAATTACTTTGGTGATGCTCTCTCTTTGATTGAAAAGCTTGGCCTTAAGGAGATCATTACCTTCAAGCGCGACCTTGATCCAGATGTTGTCGCCCAATTCTACGTCACTGTTCACTTCTCGCCTGATGAAGAGCGCACCATGACTTGGATGACTGGTACTCAGAAGATGACAGGTTCCTGGTCAGAATTCATGAAGCTTCTCAAGGTCGACTTTCACGGAGCTGACAATCCTCTTGGGTCGCGTCCTCATGCTCCAGCTTCAACTACTAGGCCCCCCGCCAAGGACAGGCTGCATCAACTTTATGTGAAGAAAGGTGTGCTCCCCAAGCATCTGGATATCATGCATCGGATCTTCCGCAACACTCTCTTTCCTCGCATTGGCAACTTTGACGAGGTGCATGGTTATCTAGCTGAGATGCTTCTGCTTTGTGAGGAGGCTATGACTAAGGAATCTGCCCCTCTCGATATTTCTGACGTGATGTTCAATGAGCTCTGGAACTGCATCATGAACCGCAAGGTTCCCATCTACGGGCCCTACTTGTTTGCCTATATTCGCCGAAGGTGGCACGACGTCTATTTGATTGAGGAGTTCCACCTTCAGGCTGATTACTTTGTGCACGATCCTATCAGGCTCCGCATCAAGGACAAATGGGCCAACCCATCCACTTCGTCTCAACACATGGACACTGACACAGAGACTGCTGCTGAAAGAGGCAACGCTTCTCAGTCCCACTCTTCTGCTATGCCATCTTGGGCAGTGAAACTGAAGGATAAAATGAAGACTCTCTTCTGTATGCAGGCCAAGGGACAGTATCAGACTCATGTGGCCCAGAAGGAGAATCGTCAGAGGCACAAGCATGTCCTGAGGACACTTGATGTTGATATCTCCAGCGGCTCAGAGGACAAAATCACTCCAGAGTCTGCTTGGATGCGGGCTCAAGGTTATCAGTGGTCTGATGCAGAGGAGGAGGCGTCTGAGGAGGACAATGAGGAGGAGCAGGACGATCCGGACGCCACGGACGAGTCTGGGGCTGATGAGGATGAGGAGTGACCACCTGTGTCATTAGGTGTGCCCCTTTTTGGTGTCTTGTGCCAAAGGGGGAGAGAGTCTAGGAGCTGGATTTGCGATTTGAGCTTTGCTTATCATATCATGTTTGCTTTGAACTTGCTTTGCTTTTAGTTGCTATCTTTGCTTTGTGTGATGTGAGACTTGAACTAGTGTGAGATTTATTTCTATCATATGCTGTGAGTCCTATGCTCCTTATTTTTCTATACCACTATCTTTATGTTCACATGCTATTCACTGTGCAAATCCGGTATTGTCATCAATTCACCAAAAAGGGGGAGATTGTTAGGGCATATTTTATGCCTAAGTAATTTTGGTGATTGATGACAGTACCGCAAAGGACTAATCGTGTGTGTTAAGATTTCAGATAACACATGTCAACGGCACAAGACGACTCGCCCCCTCTTTCCATGGAACAGAAGCACGGTGTACTCTACGATTCTCCTTCTTTGTGTCATGCCTAGTGGTAGTATCGCTGGGCCTAACGGTAGTACCGCTCGCCCTAGCGGTAGTACCGCTAGACCTAGCGGTAGTACCGCTGTGCTGGCGGTAGTACTGCCCCTGGTCAGCGGTAGTACCGCTCGAGGAGCTTAATACCGCCTTCCTAGCGGTTGTACTTCAACGGACCTTTTTGCGAAGACTTTCTTGGCGGTGGTTGGCCCGGTAGTGCTTATGCACTACCATGGGCCTAGCGGTAGTACCGTTGCTGCCAGCGGTAGTACCGCTGCAGCCAGCGGTAGTACCGCTAGGCTCGGGCTGTGAGTGGGAAAACGGTTGGATTCCCCCCCCCCACTATATAAGGGGTTCTTCTTGCTGTGGAACCCTACCTTTTACCCTCCAAAGCTCCATTGTTGCTCCCTAAGTCAAAAGTGACCGATCTCTCTCCCTAGCCAATCAAACTTGTTGATTCTTTAGGGATTGGTTGAGAAGGCCTAGATCTACACTTCCACCAAGAGAAAAGTTGATTCCCCCACCAATCCCTTGTGGATCTTGTTATTCTTGGGTGTTTTAGCATCCTAGACGGTTGAGGTCACCTCGGAGCCACATTCCATTGTGGTGAAGCTTCGTGGTCTTGTTGGGAGCCTCCAAGCTTTGTGTGGAGTTTGCCCCAACCTTGTTTGTAAAGGTTCGGTCGCCGCCTTCAAGGGCACCTATAGTGGAATCACGGTACCTTGCATCGTGTGAGGGCGTGAGGAGAATACGATGGCCCTAGTGGCTTATTGGGGAGCATTGTGCCTCCACACCGCTCCAACGGAGACGTACTTCCTATCAAAGGGAAGGAACTTCGGTAACACATCCTCGTCTTCATTGGTTCCGCTTGTGGTTATCTCTAACCTTTACTTCGTGTATGCTTATGTTGTTGTCTATCTCTTACTTGTCTTAGTTGTTCTTGTTGTTAGCTTCATATAGGTTCACCTCGGTGTTGCTATTTTAGTGAACCCGTATGATGCTTACCCTAACTTGCTAAGATTAATTAAAAAGTGGTCGTTGCCTATTCACCCTCCCCCTCTAGTCAACCATATCGATCCTTTCAACCATCCTTGGGAGTAGACCAAGCTAGGCCAAAAGCCTAAGCTTGGGGGAGTACGTGTTCTCACCGACCTTACATTCATGCTTATGTTTTCACTTTGTTAGTCGGTGTTTACACTTTGCCACTCTATTATCCATGCTAGTTTATTTTCGTTTTCTTGTTTTGTGTCCTTTTGAGAAAACCCAAAAATATTTTTCTTTCTTCTTTTTGCTTGTTGGGAGCTTTCCCGTGTAAATTTTTTATTTTTCTTTGGGTCAAGGTAGAAGATATTGGTTACAATGTTTAGTGGCTCTTGCATGCATACATGTTTAGCTTTCAAAGAGCCATATTACTTTGTCTTCTCCTTTGTGTCTGCCTGCAGATTCAGCTTAGTCCAATGCACGAGTACTCTTATTATTTTTCACATCATTCGATCGTGCAAGTGAAAGGCAATAATGATGATATATGATGAAGTGACTGAGACTGGAAAAGCTGGTATGAACTCTATCTCTTTTTTTTGTAAATATGACTAGCTTGTCGTCCCAGATTCAGCTTTGTTGTGAGAAAACCATGTTTGCAATGAAAACTTAGAGATCATAGTTTCTGATGCCATGCTTAATTAGCTAGGAGCTTCTAATGGTTTGTCTTGAATGCCAACATAGATTTTGAGATGACTATGATGTAGTATGATAGGATGGTATTCTCCTTTGAATGATTCAAGTGGCTTGACTTGGCGCATGTTCATGCATGTAGTTGAAACAAAATCAACATAGCCTCTATGATGTTCGTGTTCATGGTGATTTATATCCTGTTCATGCTTGCACTCCATGTTAGTCGAACTCATTGCATCTTGATGACTGTTGTCGCTCTCTAGTTGGTCGCTTCCCAGTCTTTTGCTAGCCTTCACTTGTACTAAGCGGAATACTGCTTGTGCATCCACTTCCATAAACCCAAAAGTTTTTCCATGACAGTCCACCATACCTACCTATTTGCGGTATTTACCTGCCGTTCCAATTAAATTTGCATGTGCCATTCTCTAAACCTTCAAGAAATAATCTGTTTTGCATGCCCGAACCGCTCATGTGGTGACAGGGGCCTATTGGTATCTTCCATGTTAGGCATGTTATCCTCGACATGTGTTTATTCACTGTCATTCATGAGAAAGGGGCCGGTAATTGGAATGCCCAGTTCCACGCTTAAATCGAAAACATAATTGTAAAACAAGACTCCCCCTGGATTGATGTTAGTATGGACGGTACCCGAGGATTCGGCTAGCCGTGGAGTGTGATTGATTGGTGGTGGGGGAGTTAAAACTTTACTTTTCTGTCTGGGAACCGCCTATAGCATGAATAGCGTGGAAGATATTGAGAACTCTTGGTCATTTCGTTGACAATGAAAGCATGCCACCAAAAATTATTATATCTGTTTTCAAAGCTTGAGCTCTGGCACCTCTGCAAATCAATGCTTCCCTGTGCGAAGGGCCTGTCTATTTATTTTCCTGTTGAGTCATCCTCTTCATATATAAGCACCAATTACAGAGCACTTCTGTCATTTTTATGCTTTAATTTTGATTGATATTGAGAATGACTATGACTGGATCTTCGTTGCTATGAATTACAATGTTTAGTCAGCCCTTGATCTTTGAAAGTGCTCTGCATTTATGTTTTGCGGCCTCAGAAAGAGCTAGCAAGATACCACATATTCATATTGCTTCATGCTTGTTTTGATTGAATTGTTGCTATTTGAAACTCATTATTATTTGCTCGCTAGCTGATTATGCCATTGATATTAGTTTACCGTGAGACCTTTGTGTCAATTGCTTATGTGGTTAACATGTGATCTTGCTGAAATTCTGGTTATGAGTTAGACATAGTTGCAACAACAAGATCAAACAGAGTTTGTCAAAGTTTTTCTTTCTCTTTCAGTTTGTCAACTGAGTTGCTTGAGGACAAGCAAGGTTTTAAGCTTGGGGAGTTGATACGTCTCCATCGTATCTACTTTTCCAAACTCTTTTGCCCTTGTTTTGGACTCTAATTTGCATGATTTGAATGGAACTAACCCGGACTGACGCTGTTTCAGCAGAATTGCCATGGTGCTGTTTTTGTGCAGAAATGAAAGTTCTCGGAACGTCCTGAAAATTTATGAAGAATATTTCTGGAAAATATGAAAAATACCTGCGCAAAGATCCACCGGAGGGGATGGGCCAGTGGGCCACAAGCCCTGTTGCCGCGGCCCCCCTGGCCGTGGCAACCAAGCTTGTGGGGCCCACGTGGGTCTGCCGCCCCCAATTCCAGTACTATAAGTTCACTTTCGTCCCAAAAAAATCAGAAGAGAAGATTTCATCGCGTTTGCGACACAGAGGCGCCGCCACATCGTGTTCTTCATCGGGAGGGCAGATCTGGAGTCCGTTTTGGGCTCTGGAGAGGGGAAATCATCGCGATCGTCATCATCAACCTTCTTCCCTCTCCAATTCCATGAAGCTCTTCATCGTTCGTGAGTAATCTATTTGTAGGCTCGCTAGGCGGTGATGAGTAGGATGAGATCTATCATGTAATCGAGTTAGTTTTGACGGGGATTGATCCCTAGTATCCACTATGTTCTGAGATTGATGTTGCTACTACTTTGCCATGTTTAATGCTTGTCACTAGGGCCCGAGTGCCATGATTTCAGATATGAAATTATTATGTTGTCACCAATATATGTGTATTTAGATCCGATCTTGCAAGTTGTAGTTACCTACTATGTGTTATGATCCGGCAACCCCGGAGTGACAATAACCGGAACCACTCCCGATGATGACCATAGTTTGAGGAGTTCATGTGTTCACCAAGTGCTAATGTGTTGTTCCGGTTCTATATTAAAAGGAGAACCTTAATATCCCGTAGTATCCTTTTGGACCCCGCTTCCACGGGAGGGATGGACAATAGATGTGATGCAAGTTATTTTCCCTAAGCACGTACGACTACACACGGAATGCATGCCTACGTCACAGTGACGAACAGGAGCTAGCCACATATCTCTCCGTGTTATAACTGTTGCATGATGAATGTCATCCAAACGAATGACCAACCCATTGCCTACGAGTTTGTCCCGCTGCTGCTGTTACTTGTTTTGCTCTGCTGTTGTTACTGCTGTCACTACTGCCGTTCCTTGCCACTGCTGATACTTGTTACCCTGCTACTACCTGCTGCAATACTTTTTCTCGCCCGTCGCCAGGAAAGAATATTTCCCATACACGGGCAACTTCTGGCGCCATTGATACAACTGTTAGGAATAGTCTGCCGTCAACAGATCGTTTCTGGCACCGTTCTTATCATACTACTTTGCTGCTGATACTTTGCTTGCAGATACTAATCTTTCAGGTGTGGTTAAATCTGACACATTCAGCTGCTAATACTTGAGAGTATCCTTTCACTTCGTGTTGGGCGAACCAACAAATTTGGGTTGAATACTCTACCCTCGAAAACTGCCGCGAACCCACGCGCTGGTGGGCCATTGCAAGACAATTGCTAATTGTTGAGCAGCTGGGAGCAGTTGTGGCTCTGTTGCCGTGGAGGCATCAAGTCAGGTACACGTCAACAACATTTCTCTAGTGCCGTTGCCGGGGACTGCTAGCAATGCTCCAAGCAAAACACGTACCATGTGGTGAATAAAAATATAGCTCCAAGTAATGTTACCGATGAATTGAAGACGAAAGAGGGGATGCCTTCCCGGGGCATCCCCAAGCTTAGGCTTTTTGGTGTCCTTGAATTTGGCTTGGGATGCCTTGGGCATCCCCAAGCTTGATCTCTTTCCACTCCTTGTCTCTTTGTCCATGAGAACGTCGCCCAAAACTTGAAAACTTCACAACACAAAACTTAAACAGAAACTTGTGATAACATTAGTACAAGAAAACAAACTACCACTTCTTTTGGTACTGTAGCAACCTTGAATTCCATCTATATTGATGATGGGCTACTGTGTTCTCACTTTTCCATGGCTAGTACCCCCCCGATACTAACCATAGTTTCATAAAAACAAGCAACCAACTCAACAAAAACAGACCAGTCTGTAGCAATCCGTATACTTCGTATACTTCTGGTACCTCAAAAAATCTGACAAATTACAACGGTCAGGAAAAAGCATATCAATTAGCAACAAAAAGAATCAACTCAAAAGCTCTTTCCGAATAAAAATGAAAAATCATCTCGTGAGCGAAAAGTTTCTGTCTTTTTCCAGCAGGATCAAACAACCATTACCAAGACTAATCATAAAGGCTTTGCTTGGCTCAAACACAAAAAGAAACACAAAAAACACAATCACAACAAGCGCAACAAAACATAAAGAAAAAAGATAAATTCATTGGGTTGCCTCCCAACAAGCGCTATTGTTTAACACCCTTAGCTAGGCATAGAAACGATAGAATCACGTATCGTCGTCTTTGGTGCTCAAACCATAAGTGTCGTGATCACTTATCATCTTGAGGTTTTCATATTTCTTGCTAGATGATTCACCACTACTTTTAGGAACAAAGACAGGCTTGGTGATTTTATTGTGGGCAAAATTGGGAGTATTCTGCACAGCGGCAAAAGCGGAACCCAAGTTGGTTATAACATCCTCTAGTTTGCCAATCCTAGCGGAATCATGACCTAGCTTTTCGCTAACTGTGGGTTCCTTCTCATTTAAATTTTTCAAAACCATTCCCACCTTGGATCCGTACTGAGTGATTTGATTGTGGATCTTTTTATCCAAATTCTCAATGAGTTCAATCGTAGCAACTTTATTTTCAATAGCGTCCAGCCTACGCATCACATGTTCCAGAGTTAAGGTAGTTCCATTAACCATGAGTGGGGGTGAGCCTACCAAATTTATCAGCTCCGTAAGAATCAATGGTGTGGCTACCCAAGAAATTTCCACCTACGATGGTGTCAAGAATATACCTATTCCAGGGAGAAATACCCACATAAAAACTGCGAAGCAAGACGATAGTGGATTGCTTATGAGTAGATCTACTCTGAGCATTGCAAATCCTATACCAAGCGTCCTTTAAGTTTTCTCCCTCAATTTGTTTGAAATTTAGAACTTCGCTCTCGGGAGTATCATTCGAAGTGGTGGATCTAGCCATCAGGATAGACTATCCCACACAGACGAGCAGAAAGCAAGCGAGAGAAAAAGGTCGAACGAAAAAGGCAAATTGGTGAAGTGGGAGAGAGGAAAACGAGAGGCAACTAGCAAACAAAGTAAATGCAAGAGGTGAGTTTGCGACACTTACTTGGATGAGTTCTTGACTTGATCTTCCTCCCCGGCAACGGCGCCAGAAATTCTTCTGCTACGGCAACAAAAGTCCTTCCCCGGCAACGGCGCCAGAAATCCTTCTGCTACTTCTCAAACAACAGCGCCATAAATTGACACGTTGACGGAGATTGGGCTTGCGTTGGTTTTTCCCTTGAAGAGGAAAGGGTGATGCAGCACATGAGTAGTAAGTATTTCCCTCAGTTTGAGAACCAAGGTATCGATCCAGAAGGAGGGTCTCGTCAAGTCCAGAGTACCTGCGCAAAGACAAAAACAAGCTTGCACCCAACGCTTCAAAGGGGTTGTCAATCCCTTCAAGATTGTTTGCAAAGTGAGATCTGAAGGTGGAAAGTGCAACGAAGTAAAAAGTGTAAGGCTGAAAATATGGTGTGGAGTAGACCCTGGGGGCCATAGTGTTCACTAGAGGCTTCTCTCAAAATAGCAAGTAATACGGTGGGTGAACAAATTACTGTCGAGCAATTGATAGAACCGCGCAAAGTCATGAAGATATCTAAGGCAATGATCTAGCATATAGGCATCACGTTCGAGACAAGTAGACCGATACTTTCTGCATCTACTACTATTACTCCACACATCGACCGCTATCCAACATGCATCTAGTGTATTGAGTTCATGACGAACAGAGTAATGCTTTAAGCAAGATGACATGATGTAGAGGGATACTCTCAAACCAATGATGAAAACACCATCTTTTTACCCTTGATGGAACAACACGATACGTGCCTCGCTACCCCTTCTATCACTGGGTGAGGTCACCGCACGGTATGAACCCAAAACCAAGCACTTCTCCCATTGCAAGAATAATAGATCTAGTTGGCCAGACAAAACCCACAACTCGAAGAGAATTACAAGGATATGAAATCATGCATAAGAGAGATCAGAAGAAACTCAAATAAGATTCATAGATAATCTGATCATAAATCCACAATTCATCGGATCTCGACAAACACACCGCAAAAGAAGATTACATCGGATAGATCTCCATGAAGATCATGGAGAACTTTGTATTGAAGATCCAAGAGAGAGAAGAAGCCATCTAGTTACTAGCTATGGACCCGTAGGTCTATGGTGAACTAATCACGCATCATCGGAGAGGTCATGGTGTTGATGGAGAAGCCTTCTGTGTCCGAATCCCCCCTCCGGCAGGGCACCAAGACGTGCCCCGGATGGGATCTTGCGGAGACAGAAGCTTGCGGCGGCGGAAAAGTGATTACGATGCTCCCTTGATTTTTTTTGGGAATATTTGGGAATTTATAGGCGCAAGATCTAGGTCAGGGGACCTCCAGGGGGCATACAAGCCTGCATGGTGCGCCCCCTGGCCGCGGGGTGGGGGCTTGTGGGGCCCCTCGGGCTCTTTTGGCTTGGCTCCCAAGTCCCCCGATCTTCTTCCGTTTCAGAAAAAATCTTTTCGGGGATTTTCTTCCGCTTGGACTCCATTTCAAAATATCCTCTGAAAGGGGTCAAAAACATGGAAAAAACAGAAACTGACACTTGGCACTGAATTAATAAGTTAGTCCCAGAAAATAAATAAAAGGCATGCAACACATCCAAAGTTTGACAAGATAATAGCATGAAACCATAAAAAATATAGATAGGTTGGAGACATATCAAGCATCCCCAAGCTTAACTCCTGCTCGTCCTCGAGTAGGGAAGTGATAAAGAATGAATTTTTGATGTGGAATGCTACCTAGCATAGTTGTCCTTTGCAACTTCTTTCACGTGGCATGAATATTCAGATCTGTAAGATTCAAAACAATAGTTTGCTATTGACATGAAAATAGTAATACTTCAAGCAAACTAGCAAAGTAATCATGAACTTTCGAAATAACAAGGCCAAATAAAGTTATCCCTACAAAATCATATAGTCTGGCTATGCTCCATCATCCTCACACAACTAATGTAAAGCATGCACAACGCCGGAATTGGCCAAGTAATTGTTTTCGCACTCTTACTTTCTCAAACCTTTTATAATTATCACGCAATACATGAGCGTGAGCCATGGATATAGCACTATAGGTGGAATAGAGTGTGGTGGTGGTTGTGAGACAAAAAGGAGGAGATGGTTACACTGACTCGGCGTATCAATAGGCTATGGAGATGCCCATTAATAGATATCAATGTGAATGAGTAGGGATTGCCATACAAGAGATGCACTAGAGCTATAAGTATGTGAAAGCTCAAGAGGAAAACTAGTGGGTGTGCATCCAACTTGCTTGCTCACGAAGACCTAGGGCAACTTTGAGGAAGCCCATCATTGGAATATACAAGCCAACTTATATAAAAGATTCCCACTAGCATATGGTAGTGACAAAGAAGAAGCTCTCAATCATGAAGAACAAGGTGCTAACATGAAGCACAAGTGTGGAAAAAGATAGTAGGATTGTCCCTTCTCTCTTTTTCTCTCATTTTTTTATTTGGGCTCTTAGGCCTCTTTTGTTTCTTTTTTTCTTTTTTGGGCTCTTTGGCCTTTTTTTCCTCACATGGGACAATGCTCTAATAATGATGATCATCACACTTTTATTTACTCACAGCTCGAAGATCACAATGATGATGACTCCATAGGAAATGCCTCCGGCAGTGTACCGGGATGTGCAACGATCTAGTATGATCATGCAATGGCAATATGAGAGTGACGGCACAAGTCATGATACGGAACGGTGGTAGTTGCATGGCAATATATCTCGGAATGGCTATGAAAATGCCATAGTAGGTAGGTATGGTGGCTGTTTTGAGGAAGGAATTTGGTGGGTTTGTGCACCGGCGAGAATTGCGCGGCACTAGAGAGGCTAGCAATGGTGGAAGGTGAAAGTGCATCTATACCATGGGCTCACATTAGTCATGAAGAACTCATATACTTATTGCGAAAGTTTTTATTAGTAATCGAAACAAAGTGCTAAACACATACTCCGAGGGGAATGGTTGGTAGGTGTAAACCATCGCGCGATCCCGACCTCAACACAAAGGATGACAATCAATAGATCAATTATGCTCTGACTTCCTAACATAGCGGTTCACCATACGAGCATGCTACGGGAATCACTAACTTCAACACAAGTATTTCTAGATTCACAACACCCTACTAACATAGCTTTTAATATTACCGAATCCATGTCTCAAAACTAATTGAGAGGAATCGAAACTTCTCTTTCTATTCAATGCACATGAAAATGGAGGTTTTTGCATCCTCTTTGGGTACCTAACACATGGGAGTACTTTCATAGCATAAGCCAACTACCAATTCATGCACCGTCGTGCTCTAAAGATATAAGTGAAGCACGAGAGCAAAAGTATCTAGCTCAAAAGATATAAGTGAAGCACATGAGCAAAAGTGTCTAGCTCAAAAGATATAAGTGAAGGACATTGAGCATTCTAGCAAAAATCACGATGAGTGTGTCTCTCTCTCTCAAAAAGGTGTGCAGCAAGGATGATTGTGACACAACAAAAACAAAAGACTCCTAAGATACAAGACGCTTGATACATCTCCATCGTATCTACTTTTCCAAACTCTTTTGCCCTTGTTTTGGACTCTAATTTGCATGATTTGAATGGAACTAACCCGGACCGACGCTGTTTTCAGCAGAATTGCCATGGTGTTGTTTTTGTGCAGAAATGAAAGTTCTCGGAACGTCCTGAAAATTTTCGGAGAATATTTCTGGAAAATATGAAAAATACATGCGCAAAGATCCACCGGAGGGGATGGGCCAGTGGGCCACAAGCTTGTGGGGCCCACGTGGGTCTGCCGCCCCCAACTCTAGCTCTATAAATTCACTTTCGTCCCGAAAAAAATCAGAAGAGAAAATTTCATCGCATTTGCGATACGGAGGCGCCACTACATCCTGTTCTTCATCTGGAGGGCAGATCTGGAGTCCGTTTTGGGCTCCGGAGAGGGGAAATCGTCGCCATCGTCATAATCAACCTTCTTCCCTCACCAATTCCATGAAGCTCTTCATCGTTCGTGAGTAATCTATTCGTAGGCTCGCTGTGCGGTGATGAGTAGGATGAGATCTATCATGTAATCGAGTTAGTTTTGACGGGGATTGAGCCCTAGTATCCACTATGTTCTGAGATTGATGTTGCTACTACTTTGCCGTGCTTAATGCTTGTCACTAGGGCCCGAGTGCCATAATTTCAGATCTGAAATTATTATGTTGTCACCAATATATGTGTGTTTTAGATCCGATCTTGCAAGTTGTAGTTACCTACAATGTGTTATGATCCGGCAACCCCGGAGTGACAATAACCGGAACCACTCCCGATGATGACCATAGTTTGAGGAGTTCATGTGTTCACCAAGTGCTAATGCGTTGTTCCGGTTCTTTATTAAAACGAGAACCTTAATATCCCGTAGTATCCTTTTGGACCTCGCTGCCACGGGAGGGATGGACAATAGATGTCATGCAAGTTCTTTTTTCCCTAAGCATGTATGACTACACACGGAATGCATGCCTACATCACATTGACAAACGGGAGCTAGCCACATATCTCTCCGTGTTATAACTGTTGCATGATGTATGTCATCCAAACGAATCACCGACCCATTGCCTACGAGTTTGTCCCGCTGCTACTGTTACTGCTGTCACTACTGCTGTTCCTTGCCACTGCTGATACTCGTTACCCTGCTACTACCTGCTGTAGAGGGATAATCTCAAACCAATGATGAAAACCCCATCTTTTTACCCTAGATGGCAACAACACGATACGTGCCTCGCTACCCCTTCTGTCACTGGGTGAGGTCACCGCACGGTATGAACCCAAAACCAAGCACTTCTCCCATTGCAAGAATCATAGATCTATTTGGCCAGACAAAACCTACAACTCGAAGAGAATTACAAGGATATGAAATCATGCATAAGAGAGATCAGAAGAAACTCAAATAAGATTCATAGATAATCTGATCATAAATCCACAATTCATCGGATCTCCACAAACACACCGCAAAAGAAGATTACATCGAATAGATCTCCATGAAGATCATGGAGAACTTTGTATTGAAGATCCAAGAGAGAGAAGAAGCCATCTAGTTACTAGCTATGGACCCGTAGGTCTATGGTGAACTAGTCACGCATCATCGGAGAGGTCATGGTTTTGATGGAGAAACCTTCCGTGTCCGAATCCCCCCTCCGGTAGGGCACCAGGACGTGCCCCAGATGGGATCTTGCGGAGACAGAAGCTTGCGGCGGCGGAAAAGTGATTACGATGCTCCCTTGATTTTTTTGGGAATATTTGGGAATTTATAGGCGCAAGATCTAGGTCATGGGACCTCCAGGGGGCCCACAAGCCTGCATGGTGTGCCCCCCTGGCCGCGGGGTGGGGGCTTGTGGGGCCCCTAGGGCTCTTTTGGCTTGGCTCCCAAGTCCCCCGATCTTCTTTCGTTCCAGAAAAAAAAATCAGGGATTTTCTTCTGTTTGGTCTCCGTTTCAAAATCTCCTCTGAAAGGGGTAAAAAACATGGAAAAAACAGGAACTAGCACTGAATTAATAAGTTAGTCCCAGAAAATAAATAAAAGTCATGCAAAACATCCAAAGTTTGACAAGATAATAGCATGAAACCATAAAAAATTATAGATACGTTGGAGATGTATCAGTGGGCGGCAGCACCACCTCAGGCATTGGATGAATCGCCGCCTTGACCTTCTTGTCAACGAACGGGAGCACCTTCATGCCCTATCTCATTGCTCTCCTCGATCTGCACACAATTCATGAAGTCACGCACAAACAGAGTTCATGGCTCATTGAAGAGCATGTAGTTAAAATGGCATGACTGTCACCCTTCCTCCTCTTCATCGCGCCTATATTTACTCAACATGACCACCACTACTTACCCACCCCCTCTCTTCTCTCACTATCAACCTGCCTCCTCTCCATCGCCATGAGCTCCAGCTCCAACGCTAACCCCTTCCCTTGGGGTATTAGCTGGAGGGCCTTCTTCCTCGGGTGGTTGAATGGTGATCGCACCAAGTTTGAGAACACCATGGAGGTGTGCTCGAACTTCGGCTCCATGCCTGACATGCAGAAGGAATTTGATGCGGTGCTCATGAGGGCCACTGCACAAGAGATGAAGATGCTGATTCCTAACCCGCTGAAGGGCGCGATGGCAGTCGACATCATTCGTTGGGCCATGAATCAGGCCGCCTCCGACGATGCTAAACAGAGGAAGAGGTGATCCAAGTACAAGAACTACTGGGCTCCTAATTGTTGGAAATATGCCCTAGAGGCAATAATAAATTAGTTATTATTATATTTCCTTGTTCATAATAATCTTTTATTATCCATGCTAGAATTGTATTGATTGGAAACTCAAATACATGTGTGGATACATAGACAACACACTGTCCCTAGTGAACCTCTAGTTGACTAGTTCGTTCATCAAAGATGGTCAAGGTTTCCTGGCCATAGGCAAGTGTTGTCTCTTGATAACGGGATCACATCATTAGGAGAATCATGTGATGGACAAGACCCAAACTATGAACATAGCATATGTTGGAATTATGACTTAGAGGCAATAATAAATATAGTTATTATTATAATTCCTGTATCAAGATAATCGTTTATTATCCATGCTATAATTGTATTGAATGAAGACTTATATACATGTGTGGATACATAGACAAAGCACTGTCCCTAGCAAGCCTCTAGTTGGCTAGCCAGTTGATCAAAGATAGTTAGTGTCTTCTGATTATGAACAAGGTGTTGTTGCTTGATAACTGGATCACGTCATTAGGAGAATCACGTGATGGACTAGACCCAAACTTTGACACAAATCTGGACGACTCTAAGTCACAAACCGGATACGTATTTATTCTTAATGGGGGTGCGGTAAGCTGGTGCAGTTCCAAGCAGAGCGTCGTAGCAGATTCTACATGTGAAGCGGAGTACATGGCTGCCTCGGAGGCAGCTAAGGAGGGTGTCTGGATGAAGCAGTTCATGACGGATCTTGGAGTGGTGCCAAGCGCACTGAATCCAATAACCTTGTTCTGTGACAACACGGGTGCCATTGCCCTAGCAAAGGAACCATGATTTCACAAGAAGTCCAGACACATCAAACGATGCTTCAACCTCATCCGCGACTACGTCGAAGGGGAGGACGTGAATATATGCAAAGTGCACACGGATCTGAATGTAGCAGACCCGCTGAATAAACCTCTTCCACGGGCAAAGCATGATCAACACCAGAACTGTATGGGTGTTAGATTTATTACAATGTAATTCGCATGATGATGTGAGGGCTAGATTATTGACTCTAGTGCAAGTGGGAGACTATTGGAATTATGCCCTAGAGGTAATAATAAATATAGTTATTATTATAATTCCTGTATCAAGATAATTGTTTATTATCCATGCTATAATTGTATTGAATGAAGACTTATATACATGTGTGGATACATAGACAAAGCACTGTCCCTAGCAAGCCTCTAGTTGGCTAGCCAGTTGATCAAAGATAGTCAGTGTCTTCTGATTATGAACAAGGTGTTGTTGCTTGATAACTGGATCACGTCATTAGGAGAATCACGTGATGGACTAGACCCAAACTAATAGACATAGCATGTTGATCGTGTCATTTTATTGCTACTGTTTTCTGCGTGTCAAGTATTTGTTCCTATGACCATGAGATCATATAACTCACTGACACCGGAGGAATACTTTGTGTGTACCAAACGTCGCAACGTAACTGGGTGACTATAAAGATGCTCTACAGGTATCTCCGAAGGTGTTCGTTGAGTTAGTATGGATCGAGACTGGGATTTGTCACTCCGTGTGACGGAGAGGTATCTGGGGCCCACTCGGTAATACAACATCACACACAAGCCTTGCAAGCAATGTGACTTAATGTAAGTTGCGGGATCTTGTATTACGGAATGAGTAAAGAGACTTGCCGGTAAACGAGATTGAAAGGTATGCGGATACTGACAATCAAATCTCGGGCAAGTAACATACCGAAGGATAAAGGGAATGGCATACGGGATTAAATGAATCCTTGACACTGAGGTTCAAACGATAAGATCTTCGTAGAATATGTAGGATCCAATATGGGCATCTAGTTCCCGCTATTGGATATTGACCGAGGAGTCTCTCGGGTCATGTCT
This sequence comes from Hordeum vulgare subsp. vulgare, assembly GCF_904849725.1. Taxonomy (NCBI): domain Eukaryota; kingdom Viridiplantae; phylum Streptophyta; class Magnoliopsida; order Poales; family Poaceae; genus Hordeum; species Hordeum vulgare. The sequence goes on from NC_058524.1 coordinate 596,773,039, forward strand.
ACATAGTTCTCGAACCCGCAGGGTCTGCACACTTAAGGTTCGACGTTGTTTTATGCGTATTTGAGTTATATGGTTGGTTACCGAATATTGTTCGTAGTCCCGGATGAGATCACGGACGTCACGAGGGTTTTCGGAATGGTCCGGAAACGAAGATTGATATATAGGATGACCTCATTTGATTACCGGAAGGTTTTCGGAGTTACCGGGAATGTACCGGGAATGACGAATGGGTTCCGGGAGTTCACCGGGGGGGGCAACCCACCCCGGGGAAGCCCATAGGCCTTGGGGTGGCGCACCAGCCCTTAGTGGGCTGGTGGGACAGCCCAAGAAGGCCCTATGCACCATAGGAAGAAAATCAAAGAGAAAAGAAAAAAAAGAGGAGGTGGGAAAAGGGGGAAGGACTCCTCCTTCCAAACCTAGTTGGACTCGGTTTGGAAGGGGAGGGTTGCCCCCCTTGGCTCGGCCGAAGCCCAGGAGGGTCCTTGGACCCCAAGGCAAGGCTCCCCCTCTGCCCCCTATATATACGGAGGTTTTAGGGCTGATTTGAGACAACTTTTTCACGGCAGCCCGACCACATACCTCCACGGTTTTTCCTCTAGATCGCGTTTGTGCGGAGCTCGGGTGGAGCCCTGCTGAGATAAGATCACCACCAACCTCCGGAGCGCCATCACGCTGCCGGAGAACTCATTTACCTCTCCGTCTCTCTTGCTGGATTAAGAAGGCCGAGATCATCGTCGAGCTCTACGTGTGCTGAACGCGGAGGTGCCGTCCGTTCGGCACTAGATCGTGGGACTGATCGCGGGACGGTTCGCGGGGCGGATCCACTACTGGAATTCCTATATTTGCCGTCCGCCAAATATTTGCCGTCAGCCAGCGGACGGCGAAGAACCTCTTTACCGTGTGTTTTCAAAAAACAGACGGTAAAGAGGAGGCTGATGGCAAAATAAATATTTGCCATCAGCCACCTCTTTGCCGTCTGCTGACAGACGGCAAAGGTAGGGATGGCCGAAGGCAAAGCTGTCCCACCCCACCCCTCCTCTCTCCCCATCCCACCCCGGCCCCACCCACCCCTTTGCCGTCTGCCTGAGTAGCTTTGCTGTCCGTGGCTGACGGCAAAGGGGATCAGTGGCAGACGGCAAAGGAGATGGACCCCCGAAAAGTTAACGGTCGCCGCGCGCCTACCTCTCTCCTCTCTCCCACACACTCTCTCTCTCTCCCACGCGCTCTCTCTCTCTCCCGCGCACGCCCTGCGCCCCCCCCCTGCGGGCCTCCTCCTCCTCCCTGCACCCCCACCGCCGCCGCCGCCCCACCGCCGCCGCCTCCCCCCCCCCCCACCTCCCCACCGCCGCCCTGCGACCCCCCCTGCGGGCCTCCCCCTCCTCCCTGCGCCCCCAGCGTCGCCGCCGCCGCCGCACCACCGCCGCCTCCCCCCCCCCCACCTCCCCACCTACACACCCCACCGCCGCCCTGCGCCCCCCCCCTCCACCGCCCACTCCTCCACCGCCGGAGCTCGGTGAGTCCTTTTTTCCTTTTTTCGTTTAATTCATTAATTAGGTTAGTTAGGTTAGTTGTTAATTACCTATTGTTAGTTAGGTTAGTTAGGTTAGTTGTTAGTGGTTACGTACTGGTAATTAGGTTAGTTAGGTTACTTGTTAGTTGTTAGTGGTAATTAGGTTAGTTGTTAGTGGTATTACCCCTCGAGCTAGGTTAGTTGTTAGGTTAGTTGTTAATTACCTACTGTGTGTTAGGTTAGTTGTTAGGTTTGTAGTTGACCGTGTAGAGCACTCCGGTCGCCGCCTATGCTTGCACTAGCCACAACGTTGGGGAACGTCGGTGAGCTTGTCACGCACCTGCCATGGCTACTATGCCATCGAGCTCACGTGCTGCAACAACGATGTTGCTGCAACCACCCCATGCAGGTCGGTGCAGAAACATTACTGTTGGGACCACCCCCTTCAGGCACCGGTGATATTCGACTTCAACACCGAGGATATTACAACAGCTCGCAATAGTAGTTGTCGCACCGACACGACATCTCGACGACACCCCTGACACCCGTGACGATGCCCCGAAACCCCGACACGACGCCCCGACACGACATCTCAACGACACCCCTGACACCCGACACGATGCCCGAAACCCCGACACGACGCCCCGACACGACATCTCGACGACACCCCGGCATGAAATATTTTTTTATGGAACCTGGAAAGTTTTACAAAGTAGTATAGGTAACCTGGAAAGTTTTATAGGTAACCTAGAAAGTTTTATAGGTAACCTAGAAAGTTCTATAGGTAACCTAGAAAGTTTTATAGGTAACCTCGACCCCCGACCCCCGACCCCCGACAACACTCACCCTCGACCCCCGACCCCCGACGCCTGCGCCGTGGTGGCCGGTAGCAACTGTTGGGGCAGCCCCCCAGCGGCGCGGTGGTGGCCGGCCACACCGGCCAGGGAGTGCCCGCGGCGTGGTAGTGCTGCAGCAGCAGCTGCGATGGCAGTGGCGGCGCCCCTCCGTGGAGTGGCTGGAAGGCCAGGGTGGCCCACGGCAGCGACGGCGGCCCGTAGGTAGTGAGGGCGACGCTCGGCGGCGGGGGTTGGGTCCCAGCGGGCCGGTGGTGGTGGTTTGCGGCAGTGGGGCGGTGGTGGTGTTGAGCGGCGGCGGTGGTGGAGGGAGCGACATGATCAGCCTGGAATCTCTGGATACCAAATTGGTAGGACTAGGGTTCCTACCGGGCCTCCGGCGTAGGTTGTAAGGGCAGGGAGGAGGGGAGCGAGGGCTGGAGCGGACGCACCGGTGAGATGGCGCCGTCGCGGCTAGGGTTAGGTGCGGCGGAGGCTAGGGTTCCGGCTCCTTGGAGAGCCGGGCAACAGAAGATAATATCTATATATTTTAATATTTATTATTCATGTACATATTATTATTCATGTCAGTCATTCAATTTTTTTATGTTGTACTAATTTCTTTTAATCTTTACGATGGCAGGTGTTGAAAGATGGTGGGCGCGGGTCTAGAGCGCTCGACGGGTTCTTCCCAGGCGCCCCGCACGAGGGATGGTACTTCCCTTCCACCCCTATCTCTCCGTAGAGCCTTGGCAGACAGTCTTTCGACACCAGCCGGGGGTTCTTCTTCGTCGGCGGCATTGCCCGCTGGTAGAGGTGCTGGTCGGGTAGGGAAGAAGGGGAAGGGTACAGGGAGAGGTGGTGGCCGCGGAAGATCCAGGAGGACTGTTGAGCCGTCCTCGCCACCACCACCAGCTCATTCACCCGAGCATAGGACTAGTATGGTTGACCCGTTTGCGGAGGAGGCTACGGGGACTCCGGTCCAGGAGCCTGGTGTTCACGGGCATTCGTCCCATGAGACTCCGGTCCAGGAGCAGCCTCGGGTCGAGGTGCATTCGGCCCAGGAGCAGCCGGAGGAGACTACGGTTCCGGAGGCTTCACCCGACGTGGAGAGGTCCGGATGGGAGCCTTGGCCGGATCGTACCGAGTTGCCAGATTGGACCGAGGGTCCGGGTGGCTCAGGGTGCGGGGATGGCGGGGATGAGCTTACGGATAGCGAGGGCGATGTGCAGGTGGACGGGGCCCCGGCTACCGTGTACAAGCGTGGTAGTACACGTCTCCCGGTCACCCCGGCTACCCGCGAGCAGAGGCCGGTGATAAAACCTGAAGGAGATAGGTAAGTACATTTACCCTTTTTTAGCTTTTGCCTTCAAGTTTGTTCAAATATCTAATGCGCTGACCTTATCATACTGCAGGGGATGGGTACACCCTGTTGGAGTCCGCAGGCCGAACTCCGTCCTTGGTGTGCTTTGCCGGACAAATTTCCCGGGGTTTGTCACGTTGCCTGGTGAGGGTCAGGTTCCTACACTAGGATTTACCTGGGAGCACTACCAGGCTGCGCAGGCCCCGCCGGAGGAGATTATAGATGGTGTCTTGTGCCACACGAGGGCCGAGATGGTGATCAGGAGCTTTTGGGTAAATTATCCTTTTACAGAATCTAAAATTAAGCATATACCTCATTATTGTACTAATCGGTGTTTTCACGTTTGATTGCAGACCTTCTATAGGTGTGAGGATGGATATGAGGAGGCGGCGGCCAGGGTTCTCGAGGTCGAGTGTAGGCGGTTACTACAGAACTTGCGCCACGAGGCTCGGCTGCAGGCTATTCGAGATTACTACGCCACGCGTGGTATTAAGAAGGAGAAGAAGGATTGCCGCGGAAAGTTTCTGAAGAAGGAGCAATACATGAAGGTAATTACCTATTCTTAAGTCCTTCTACGTAGTTTTCTTGATTTCATTCATAGGCGTAGCGCTGAAAATTCTTTCTAATAACTTACAGGTGCCCCCGAGATGGTGTGCGGATAAGATGGATTGTTGGGAGGCGTTGGTTGATGAGTGGTGCACAGGCAGCTGGCGAGCCGTCCACGATAATGCGAAGGATCGGCGTAGCCAAATGGTTGGTGTGCCACACCATCAAGGCAGCGCCAACTTACTTCAGTTTGGACGAAACTGGGTATGTGATTTGCTTCATGATTCATGCAATTCATTCTTATGCTAATATTTTGTTCCTCTCTTTTAGGCGCATCACAATAAGACTGAGATGCCACACTTGTACGACGTTTATGGCATGGCCCATACTGCCTCGTACAAGAAGGCGAAGGCATTCTCTGAGTCTGACCTGGATGATCCCAGTAACTTCACCAACATATCATCCCACCAGAAGCTCGTGGCATACAGGGACGCGGGGAAGGCTACGAAAGGGGATGACTTTAACCCTAGCCAGGAACCTTTGGATCCAGAGCTGGTGTTGATATCTGGTGGCGGGAGGCCCCATGGCTCGATAGCCATTGGAGATGGGATAATACGTTGTCCACTCACTCTTCCGGAGATCAAGGCGCGCCAGTCGAGCAACTGTCCTGAGATAACGCGTCGTCCACGGCCAGTCGAACTTGCCATCGAGGTTAGTTGTACGGACTAAGAACACTTTCATCCATTTCATTATGTGTGTCACCATAGATCATTACTGTGGTAACGAGGAATGGTTTTTCACGCTGCTCTTCAGAAAGAGAGAGCGGCAAACCAGGCTGCTCTTGAGAAAGAGAGATTGGCAAGCCAGGCTGCTCTTGATGAGAGGGACCAGAGCACGGCACGATTGCTTGAGGAGGAGAGGGCCCGGAATGAGGCGGGTCAACGGGCCCTGTACGAGCTTTTTGTGGTATGTTTTTTTTCACATTAGCCAAATCATGTGTGTAATGTCTGTTTCAATACTAACTAATACGACCCACTCTTCAGGGTCTGTGCGAGAAGAGCGGTCAAGTCCCTCCGCCGATGCCCGTCTTCTCTTCGATTGGCACGGTGAGTTTCATTATAAACTAGTATTAATAATTGAGTGTCATCATGCTAACTGAGACATTGCAAAATATCTTTTCTGCAGAATAACTCCCGAGCGGCATCGCACGACCCTTCTCCAGGGCAACCGTCTGCAAACGAAGCCGGCGCGAGCAACCGTGGTGTTTCTCCTCCTTGATGACCACTACGGTAAGTTTCTCCTCCAAACTTAGCTTGTTTTCCTCTAAAATAAGATAATTAGCCAATTTAGCTCCAAGAAGACATAGTTAGGTAATTTAGCTCAAAAAAGACATAATTAGGTAATTTAGCTCAAAAAAGACATAAAGAGGAGGAGGAGGAGGAGGAGGCCAAGGCCAATTTGGCATCCCAGCCGCCAGAGTGTCATCGTGAGGGCGTCGAAGTCCCGGATATGCCTGGCGCGTGGCATGCCAGGGCTTGGAATCGGTCGGCGTAGTCCTGGACCGTTGAGGTAAACGGTAAGCGGCCGAGGGCTGCCAGTCGGCTGCCACGGATGGGGGGGGGCAAACCGGAGAAGGCAGAGCTCGCGAAAGCGGTCCCACGGTGGCATGGTGAAAAATTGCAAGCGGGTAATATGGTGAAAAATTGCGGTTGCTCCAAACCTTCTAAAAGCAGCTTCTTGCAACCTACCCAGAATGCTCAGACATACCTTCGGTTCCAAGAGCTTGTTTATCTTTCGGCTTTTTAAATAAGATAGACCATTACAAAAACAAGGTATAACAATCGACGTTCCTATGAGGATTTTACAACCTGAATACCAAGGGACCACTATTAGAAGAGACCATAATAAGTAAATGCCGGCGCCATCTTTGACTTTTTGGATGGTCGGCGGCGCCATAAACTCGATAACCAACACCGCGGAGTCAAGAAATTCAACTAAATCGAATCCTAAAATAATATTATTCGAGCACACACGGGACCCACAACAATGAAATTCACACAAGCGGCAATCATCCGATCAGAGCACACACGGGATCTTTACCACACCATAACCGAGTCTCTCCTTGCATCTCTAACCAATACACCAGTCACTACAAATAACTGCTCTCTTTGATTGTATGTACATTTTTGCTTGATGTCTAGATCACGGATCTGGTACATGAAAAAGACATTCCTTTTCGCTTTCCTTCAACCACTTATTATACTTTTCTCCTGGAAGAGTCAAGCGAAAGCAATTAGTTTAGAAGGAAGAGGAAGACCTAGGGGGCTTACGTCCTCATTTCACTATTATTGCTCCTGCAAGACACGAATCAACTACTTTTTACAATTGACATGGTAGCCCGGAGGTCACTATTATCACAATATCCCTCCTTGTAGGCTTAATGCTATCAATGGTGAATCGATCATTCGCTATCCTTTTTTTGTGAAGAGCTTTTTTGAATGGAAGAAAAGTAATGAAACCCGCGATGGCTACTGAATAACCTCCTTTGATTTTTTTATACTAAACCCTTTGACATTTTTCTTCGTTCGCCAAATCTTCTTTAGTTCTATCCAAGCTCGGTTTTGTCTGAATCTTTGTGGAAGAAGACACGGTTCACCAACCGCTACATCCAGGGTCCACAAAATCATTAAACCTGGCGGCTGCTCGCTCTTTGATAAGTGATTCATTGGCCACTAGATCGATAAAGAACCTCTCAGAAATCCGCTTTTTGATGAGTCATTCACCAGCCACTAATTCTTTGATACCACCTTATTCTCAAGCCTGGTGGCTCCCTTGATTGGCACTCATGTAAGCTCATCTTGCATGCAAATTTTTGTAGTACTTGGTCCTGCATCCACCAAGAACATTTCATCCCTTAAGCGTAAGCGTAAAACTGAAGATTGTGAGGTGTTTCAACTACATAATAAGAAACTAGAATTAGATCTTGGAAATGATCGACTCCAATAGATGCTCATCAATAGCTTTTTTTCCTCCTATTCCTATTGAACAGAAGTATCCAGCAGCGCCACGCCAAAGTGACTTCTGAAGTGCTATGGACGGGACGAAATCAGGCCTTACTCACCAAGTGGTGGTATAAGCTTCATTGCGGATGAAAAGAAGTCCTTTTGTGCGGAGCTACAAAAGGAAGTTCAAGCTCAAGAAATCCTCTCAATAGGGATTGGGCAAGCAAGTTGTTTGTTTATTAGATCTTACACGGTTGTGCAACGGGACGTCAAGTCAACCAAGTACGTGTGTGTTCATAGTGTCCCCGGCACCTTCCTCATAACTGAGTATGGATGCTGAAGTTAGCTGGAGTGTGGGTCGAGTGCGTGGTAGATGGAACTCCTATTTACCGCATTTCTTCTTACACTTCCAACTTGAAGAGGAAGAAGCATCTCTCTATGCATTTTCAATAGATAGGAAAAAGGATCTTGACCTGAGGCCTTCGACCAAAGAAAGGGAGACTTGGCGAAGTCACAGGTGGTTTTCCGTCCCTAGATTCATGGAAGGAATTTTTGAAGTTTGAGTGAACAAGGAAAGTAAGGAAATCGGGAAAGGTCTGATACAAAAGAAAGGGTTGCAAGGCTTAACGATTTAGAATATAACTGTTGAGGTGGCACTTGTTCCCCCAGGGCAGGGGTATATGCATGTAGCTTTCTTCTGTCACTTCTTTCAGATCAATGAAGTGGAAAAGTAATAAAGTAAGGGACCCTTGTGTACAAAGAAAGTTGTCACTCCAAGAACTCGAAGTCAAGCATGTTAGGGAATATCCAGATTAGTCTTCAACTAGAGAAAGGATAGAAATATCCTTTGCTGAGTTTTCTTCTCCAGCGGATGTAGCGGTAAAAGATTATATTATTTTCACGGTCTAGTTACGTCTTTCCTCTCCCTATCTAAAGAGCACTATTAACATAGACCCTCTCCTGACTCTCTATCATTTTCAGAAAGTAGAAGATCCTTCTCTCTATTCTACTATCCGATCTCGTCTGTTGAATTGATCAGAAATATGGTCATATCTTCGTTATCCCAATAGTAAACCTTCTTACTTCTCTTCGCATATCGGAAGACGCAAAAGATCTATTATTAGCTTATATATAAGTTGTCGAAGGTCCGTAAAAGCCTTGATGAGGAGAAGATGATATTGGAGTTGGATGTTGCCGAGGTGCGTGACGATCACAAGATCAAGATGAATGCAATGCACTTGAAGATTAGAAACATTAGAAAATATGCCATAATAAGCTCCTCCTCTTTCTTATTCTTCTCCTCCTCCTCCTCCTCCTCCTCCTTCTTCTTGATTTCTTCTTCTTCTCCTCTTCCTCCTCTTTCTTCTTCTTCTCCTCCTCTTTCTTCTTCTTCTTCTACCATAATAAGCTCAAAATGAAAAGAAAGAAGAAGAAGAGATGAAGAAGAAGAGAAGAAGGAGAAGGAGGAGGAGGAGGAGGAGGAGAAGGCCAAGGACCTTCTATCCTTCTCCTCCTCCTCCTTCTCCTCCTCCTCCTCCTTCTTCTTGATTTCTTCTTCTTCTCCTCCTCCTCCTCCTCTTTCTTCTCCTCTTTCATATTATCCTTGCTTTAATTAACCCAACAATGACATAGTTAGCCCATTTAGCTCCAAAATACCGTAATAAGCTCAAAATGGCATAAGAACCTTGGTTAGCTCATGAATATTATATACTTAGCTTCTTTTCCTCTAAAAGGACATAATTGGAATATTTAGCTCAAAAAAGACATAATTAGGTAATTTAGCTCCAACAAGAGGAGAAGAGGAGAAGAAATAGGCAAAATGAAAAGAAAGAAGAAGAAGAGATGAAGAAGAAGAGAAGAAGGAGGAGGAGGAGGAGGAGGAGGAGAAGGCCCCTGGCCTTCTCCTCCTCCTCCTCCTCCTCCTCCTCCTTCTTCTTGATTTCTTATTCTTCTCCTCTTCCTCCTCGTTCTTCTTCTTCTCCTCCTCTTTCTTCTTCTTCTTCTACCATAATAAGCTCAAAATGAAAAGAAAGAAGAAGAAGAGATGAAGAAGAAGAGAAGAAGGAGAAGGAGGAGGAGGAGGAGGAGGAGGAGGAGGAGGAGGAGAAGGGAGGAGGAGGAGGAGGAGGAGGCCAAGGACCTTCTATCCTTCTCCTCCTCCTCCTTCTTCTTGATTTCTTCTTCTTCTCCTCCTCCTCCTCTTTCTTCTCCTCTTTCTTCTCCTCCTTCTTCTCCTTCTTCTTCTCTTCTTTTTTCTTCTTCTCCTCCTCCTTCTCCTTCCCCTTCCCCTCCTCCTCCTCCTCCTCCTTCTTGTTTTTCTTCTCCTTGTTCTCTTATTGCTTCTTCTCTTTCTTCTTCAATTTAGCTTATTTGTCATATATGTTGTTGTTCTTCTTCTACTTACTTTCTTATTCCCATTTTGCAGATTGGATGTACTACATGCATGGAAGCTGGCGTTGGAGTGCTTTAGTTTCCTTTTTTATTTGAGTTGATGAACAATGTGTTGGTTCTTTGTATGTGTTGATGAACAATGTGTTGATGAACAATATATGTGGAACTATATGTATATATATATGGATGAAACTTTGTATATGTTGGTTTCTTTCGATATATGGATGTCCATTGATGAACAAATGACATTGGTGAACTTTATATGTATATCATATATGTGTTGTGAACTATATATCATATATGTGCTATAAATTATATATATTATTGCTATGAAATAACATAAAATAAACAAAACAGTGACAATATGGGCTCTTTGCCGTCTGCTGGCTGATGGCAAAGGCCTTTGCCATCAGCCAGCAGACGGCAAAGGTGCCACATGGCACCCAGCTATGCTTCCTGGGCAGTAGCAGCTAGCCATATAGGCTCTTTGCCGTCTGCCTGCTGGGGGGGGGCAGACGGCAAAGAAGAGGGCACAGAGGAGGGGCAGGAGTGGAGAGAGGGGGAGGGGAGGACACGACAGACGGCAAAGATATTCAATAGGGCAGACGGCAAAGATTGACCAGCAGGCAGACGGCAAAGAGCCTCCGTTAACCCCTAACGGAGGCAACGCCTCTCGGCTGCCGTCTCAAGCTCTTTGCCGACTGCTCCTCAGGGAAGCTGACGGCAAAGAGCTTTGCCGTCCGCTTTGGGGGGTAGACGGCAAAGAATGTCCTATGCCGTCATAGGCTGACGCAGAAAATTTGCCGGCCGTGACAATCTTTGCCGTCTGTGGTACTGTCTTTGCCGTTCGGGTATTTGTCTTTGCCGTCTGTGATGGCAGACGGCAAAGAAGGTGATTCCTGTAGTGATCGAGGGACGTGAGGACGTTCCACTACATCAACCGCGTTCACTAACGCTTCTGCTGTACGGTCTACAAGGGTACGTAGATCACACATCCCCTCTCGTAGATGGACATCACCATGATAGGTCTTCGTGCGCGTAGGAAATTTTCTGTTTCCCATGCGACGTTCCCCAATAGTGGCATCATGAGCTAGGTTCATGCGTAGATGTCTTCTCGAGTAGAACACAAAAGTTTTTGTGGGCGGTGATGTGCGTTTTGCTGCCCTCCTTAGTCTTTTCTTGATTCCGCGGTATTGTTGGATCGAAGCGGCTCGGACCGACATTACTCGTACGCTTACGAGAGACTGGTTTCATCGCTACGAGTAACTCCGTTGCTCAAAGATGATTGGCGGGTGTCAGTTTCTCCAACTTTAGTTGAATCGGATTTGACCGAGGAGATCCTTGGATGAGGTTAAATAGAAACTCATATATCTCCGTTGTGGTGTTTGCGTAAGTAAGATGCGATCCTACTAGATAACCATGGTCACCACGTAAAACATGCAACAACAAAATTAGAGGACGTCTAACTTGTTTTTGCAGGGTATGCTTGTGATGTGATATGGCCAACGATGTGATGTGATATATTGGATGTATGAGATGATCATGTTGTAATAGATAATATCGACTTGCACGTCGATGGTACGGCAACCGGCAGGAGCCATAGGGTTGTCTTTATACTAATGTTTGTGCTTGCAGATGCGTTTACTATTTTGCTAGGATGTAGCTTTAGTAGTAATAGCATGAGTAGCACGACAACCCCGATGGCGACACGTTGATGGAGATCATGGTGTGGCGCCGGTGACAAGAAGATCGTGCCGGTGCTTTGGTGATGGAGATCAAGGAGCACGTGATGATGGCCATATCATCTCACTTATGAATTGCATGTGATGTTAATCCTTTTATGAACCTTATTTTGCTTAGAACGACGGTAGCATTATGAGGTGATCTCTCACTAAAATTTCAAGACGAAATTGTGTTCTCCCCGACTGTGCACCGTTGCTACAGTTCGTCGTTTCGAGACACCACGTGATGATCGGGTGTGATAGACTCAACGTTCACATACAACGGGTGCAAAACAGTTGCGCACGCGAAACACTTGGGTTAAGCTTGACGAGCCTAGCATGTGCAGACATGGCCTCGGAACACATGAGACTGAAAGGTCGATCATGAATCATATAGATGATATGATTAGCATGGGGATGCTTACCACTAAAACTATGCTCAACTCACGTGATGATCGGACTTGAGCTAGTGTAAGTGGATCATGAACCACTCAAATGACTAGAGAGATGTACTTTTTGAGTGGGAGTTTAGCGAGTAATTTGATTAAGTTAAACTCTAATTATCTTGAACATAGTCTAAGTCCACTTTGAATATATTTGTGTTGTAGATCATGGCTCACGCGACAATCACCCTAAATTTTAATACGTTCCTAGAGAAAGCTAAGTTGAAAGATGATGGAAGCAACTTTGTAGACTGGGCTCGTAATCTTAAGCTAATCTTACAAGCTGGGAAGAAGGATTATGTCCTTAATGCTGCGCTAGGAGATGAACCACCCGCTATGGCTGATCAGGATGTTAAGAACGCTTGGTTAGCACGTAAGGAGGACTACTCAGTAGTTCAATGTGCAGTCTTGTATGGCTTGGAACCGGGACTTCAACGTCGCTTTGAGCGCCATGGAGCATTTGAGATGTTCCAGGAATTGAAGTTTATCTTTCAGAAGAACGCCCGGATCGAGAAGTATGAGACCTCCGATAAATTCTATGCTTGCAAGATGGAGGAGAACTCGTTTGTCAGTGAACATGTGCTCAAAATGTCTGGGTACTCAAACCGTCTAGCTAAGCTGGGGATTGAACTCCCGCAAGTAGCTATCACTGACAGAATCCTTCAGTCACTGCCGCCAAGCTATAAAGGCTTTATGTTGAACTACAAGATGCAAGGGATGAACAAGTCTCCCGACGAGTTGTTTGCGATGCTGAAAGTCGCAGAGTCTGAACTCCGTAAAGAGCATCAAGTGTTGATGGTGAATAAGACCACTGGTTTCAAGAGAGACGGCAAAGGCAAGAAGGGTAATTCAAAGAAGAGCGGCAAGCCTGTTGCCAATCCGACGAAGAAACCCAAAGCTGGACCTAAGCCTGAAACAGAGTGTTACTATTGCAAGGGTATGGGTCACTGGAAGCGCAATTGCCCCAAGTATCTGGCTGATAAGAAGGGGCCAAAGAAAAATCAGGTATATTTTATATACATGTTATTGATGTGTACTTAACCGGCTCTCGTAGTTAAGCCTGAGTATTCGATACCAGTTCTGTTGCTCATATTTGCAACTCGAAACAGGAACTGCGGAATAGACGAAGGCTGGCGAAAGATGAAGTGACGATGCGCGTAGGAAATGGTTCCAAGGTTGATGCAATCGCCGTCGGCACAGTTTCACTTCAGTTACCATCAGGATTAGTTATGAACTTGAATCATTGTTATTTAGTGCCTGCGTTGAGCATGAACATTATATCTAGATCTTGTTTATTGCGAGACGGTTACTCTTTTAAGTCAGAGAATAATGGTTGTTCTATTTCTATGAGTAACATCTTTTATGGTCATGCACCCAATGTGAGAGGATTGTTCATATTGAATCTTGATAGTGATACACACATACATAACATTGAGACCAAAAGATTTAGAGTTAACAATGATAGCGCCATATTTTTGTGGCACTGCCGCTTAGGTCATATTGGTGTAAAGCGCATGAAGAAACTCCATGTCGATGGACTTCTGGAGTCACTTTACTTTGATTCACTTGACACGTGCGAACCATGCCTCATGGGCAAGATGACTAAAACTCCGTTCTCCGGAACAATGGAGCGTGCAAGTCACTTCTTGGAAATCATACATACCGATGTGTGTGGTCCGATGAGCGTGGAGGCACGCGGCGGATATCGTTATTTTCTCACCTTCACTGACGATTTGAGTAGATATGGTTATGTCTACTTAATGAAGCACAAGTCTGAAACATTTGAAAAGTTCAAGCAATTTCAGAGTGAAGTTGAAAATCATCGTAACAAGAAGATCAAGTTCCTACGGTCTGATCGTGGGGGTGAATATCTGAGTTTCGAGTTTGGTGCTCACTTAAGACAATGTGGAATTGTTTCACAGTTGACACCGCCTGGAACACCACAACGTAATGGTGTGTCCGAACGTCGTAATTGTACTTTATTAGAGATGGTGCGATCTATAATGTCTCTTACCGATTTGTCGTTATCGTTTTGGGGTTATGCATTAGAAACAGCTGCATTCACTTTAAATAGGGCACCATCAAAATCCGTTGAGACGACACCATACGAACTGTGGTATAGCAAAAGGCCAAAGTTGTTGTTTATTAAAGTTTGGGGATGTGATGCTTATGTCAAAAAGCTTCAGCCTGAAAAACTGGAACCCAAAGCGGAAAAGTGCATCTTCATAGGTTACCCAAAAGAGACAGTTGGGTACACCTTCTATCTCAAATCCGAGGGCAAAGTGTTTGTTGCTAAAAACAGAGCTTTTCTCGAGAGGGAGTTTCTCTCGAGAGAATTGAGTGGGAGGAAGATAGAACTTGATGAGGTTGTCGAACCTCTCATCCCTCTAGAAGGTGGCGCAGGGCAAGGGGAAACCTCTGTCATTGCGACGCCGGTTAAGGAGGAAGTTAATGATGATGATCATGAAACTCCGGTTCAAGTTTCTGTCGAACCACGCAGGTCGACGAGACCACGTGCTGCTCTAGAGTGGTACGGTAATCCCGTCTTGTCAATCATATTGTTAGACAACAATGAACCTGCAAATTATGAAGAAGCAATGGTGGGCCCAGATTCCAACAAATGGCTAGAAGCCATTAAGTCCGAGATAGGATCCATGTATGAGAACAAAGTGTGGACTTTGGAAGTACTACGTGAGGATCGCAAGGCTATTCAGAACAAATGGATCTTTAAGAGGAAGACGGACGCTGACGGCAATGTGACCATTTATAAAGCTCGACTTGTGGCAAAGGGTTTTTCACAAGTTCAAGGAGTTGACTATGATGAAACATTCTCACCCGTAGCGATGCTTAAGTCCGTCAGAATCATGTTAGCAATAGCTGCATTTTTCGATTATGAAATCTGGCAGATGGATGTCAAAACGGCGTTCCTTAACGGTTTCCTTAAGGAAGAGTTGTATATGATGCAACCCGAAGGTTTTGTCGATCCTAAGAATGCTAACAAAGTGTGCAAGCTCTAGCGATCCAGTTATGGACCGGTGCAAGCATCTCGGAGTTGGAATAAACGCTTTGATGAGGTGATCAAAGCATTTGGGTTTATACAAGTGGTTGGAGAATCTTGTATTTACAAGAAAGTGAGTGGGAGCTCTGTGGCGTTTCTAATATTATATGTGGATGACATATTGCTGATTGGAAACAACGTAGAGTTTTTCGAGAGCATAAAGGATTACTTGAATAAAAGTTTCTCTATGAAGGACCTAGGAGAAGCTGCTTACATTCTAGGCATTAAGATCTACAGGGATAGATCAAAACGCCTTGATAAAGTTTTGAAGAGGTTCAAAATGGAACAGTCCAAGAAAGGGTTCTTGCCAGTTTTACAAGGTACGAGATTGAGTAAGACTCAGTGCCCAGCAACTGATGAGGATGGAGAGCATATGAGCACCGTCCCCTATGCTTCAGCCATAGGTTCTATCATGTATGCAATGTTGTGCACTAGACCAGACGTTAGCCTGGCCATAAGTATGGCAGGTAGGTTCCAGAGTAATCCAGGAGTGGATCACTGGACGGTGGTCAAGAATATCCTGAAGTACCTGAAAAGGACTAAGGAGATGTTTCTCGTGTATGGAGGTGACGAAGAGCTCGCCGTAAAAGGTTACGTCGATGCAAGCTTTGACACAGATCCGGACGACTCTAAGTCGCAAACCGGATACGTATTTATTCTTAATGGGGGTGCGGTAAGCTGGTGCAGTTCCAAGCAGAGCGTCGTAGCAGATTCTACATGTGAAGCGGAGTACATGGCTGCCTCGGAGGCAGCTAAGGAGGGTGTCTGGATGAAGCAGTTCATGACGGATCTTGGAGTGGTGCCAAGCGCACTGAATCCAATAACCTTGTTCTGTGACAACACGGGTGCCATTGCCCTAGCAAAGGAACCATGATTTCACAAGAAGTCCAGACACATCAAACGACGCTTCAACCTCATCCGCGACTACGTCGAAGGGGAGGACGTGAATATATGCAAAGTGCACACGGATCTGAATGTAGCAGACCCGCTGACTAAACCTCTTCCACGGGCAAAGCATGATCAACACGAGAACTGTATGGGTGTTAGATTTATTACAATGTAATTCGCATGATGATGTGAGGGCTAGGTTATTGACTCTAGTGCAAGTGGGAGACTGTTGGAATTATGCCCTAGAGGTAATAATAAATATAGTTATTATTATAGTTCTTGTATCAAGATAATCGTTTATTATCCATGCTATAATTGTATTGAATGAAGACTTATATACATGTGTGGATACACAGACAAAGCACTGTCCCTAGCAAGCCTCTAGTTGGCTAGCCAATTGATCAAAGATAGTCAGTGTCTTCTGATTATGAACAAGGTGTTGTTGCTTGATAACTGGATCACGTCATTAGGAGAATCACGTGATGGACTAGACCCAAACTAATAGACATAGCATGTTGATCGTGTCATTTTATTGCTACTGTTTTCTGCGTGTCAAGTATTTGTTCCTATGACCATGAGATCATATAACTCACTGACACCGGAGGAATACTTTGTGTGTATCAAACATCGCAACATAACTGGGTGACTATAAAGATGCTCTACAGTTATCTCCGAAGGTGTTCGTTGAGTTAGTATGGATCGAGACTGGGATTTGTCACTCCGTGTGACGGAGAGGTATCTCGGGGCCCACTCGGTAATACAACATCACACACAAGCCTTGCAAGCAATGTGACTTAATGTAAGTTGCGGGATCTTGTATTACGGAACGAGTAAAGAGACTTGCCGGTAAACGAGATTGAAATAGGTATGCGGATACTGACGATCGAATCTCGGGCAAGTAACATACCGAAGGATAAAGGGAATGACATACGGGATTAAATGAATCCTTGACACTGAGGTTCAAACGATAAGATCTTCGAAGAATATGTAGGATCCAATATGGGCATCCAGGTCCCGCTATTGGATATTGACCGAGGAGTCTCTCGGGTCATGTCTATATAGTTCTCGAACCCGCAGGGTCTGCACACTTAAGGTTCGACGTTGTTTTATGCGTATTTGAGTTATATGGTTGGTTACCGAATGTTGTTCGGAGTCCCGGATGAGATCACGGACGTCACGAGGGTTTCCGGAATGGTCCGGAAACGAAGATTGACATATAGGATGACCTCATTTGATTACCGGAAGGTTTTCGCAGTTACCGGGAATGTACCGGGAATGACGAATGGGTTCCGGAGGTTCACCGGGGGGGGGGGGGGGGGCAACCCACCCCGGGGAAGCCCATAGGACTTGGGGGTGGCGCACCAGCCCTTAGTGGGCTTGTGGGACAACCCAAGAAGGCCCTATGCGCCATAGGAAGAAAATCAAAGAGAAGAAAAAAAAAGAGGTGGGAAAAGGGGGGAGGACTCCTCCTTCCAAACCTACTTGGACTCGGTTTGGAAGGGGACGGTTGCCCCCCTTGGCTCGGCCGAAGCCCTTGAGGGTCCTTGGACCCCAAGGCAAGGCTCCCCCTCTTCCCCCTATATATATATGGAGGTTTTAGGGCTGATTTGAGACGACTTTTTCACGGCAGCCCGACCACATACCTCCACGGTTTTTCCTCTAGATCGTGTTTCTGCGGAGCTCGGGTGGAGCCCTGCTGAGATAAGATCACCACCAACCTCAGGAGCGCCATCATGCTGCCGGAGAACTCATCTACCTCTCCGTCTCTCTTGCTGGATCAAGAAGGCCGAGATCATCGTCGAGTTGTACGTGTGCTAAACGTGGAGGTGCCGTCCGTTCGGCACTAGATCGTGGGACTGATCACGGGACGGTTCGCGGGGCGGATCGAGGGACGTGAGGACGTTCCACTACATCAACCGCGTTCACTAACGCTTCTGCTGTACGGTCTACAAGGTTACGTAGATCACACATCCCCTCTCGTAGATGGACATCACCATGATAGGTCTTCGTGCGCGTAGGAAATTTTTTGTTTCCCATGCGACGTTCCCCAACAGCATATTGATCGTGTCGTGTTATTGTTATTGTTTTCTACGTGTCAAGTATTTGTTTCTATGACCATGAGATCATATAACTCACCAGCACCAGATGAATACCTTGTGTGCATCAAACGACACAATGTATCTGGGTGACTATAAAGGTGCTCTACAGGTATCTCCGAAGGTGTCCGTTGAGTTAGTATGGATCAAGACTGGATTTGTCACTCCGTGTGACGGAGAGGTATCTCGGGGCCCACTCGGTAATACAACATCACACACAAGCCTTGCAAGAAATGTGACTAAGTGTAAGTCACGGGATCTTGTATTACGGAACGAGTAAAGAGACTTGTTGGTAACGAGATTGAAATAGGTATGCGGATACCGACGATCAAATCTCGGGCAAGTAACATACCGAAGGACAAAGAAAATGACATACGGGATTATATGAATCCTTGACACTGAGGTTCAACCAATAAAGATCGTCGAAGAATGTGTAGGATCCAATATGGGCATCCAGGTCCCGCTATTGGATATGGACCGAGGAGTACCTCGGGGCATGCCTACATAGTTCTCGAACCCGCAGGGTCTGCACACTTAAGGTTCGATGATGTTTTAGTATGCTGAGTTATATGTGTGTTTATTGAATGTTGTTCGGAGGCCCGGATGAGATCACGGACGTCACGAGGGTTTCCGGAATGGTCCGGAAACGAAAATTGATATATAGGATGGCATCATTTGGTTACAAGAAGGTTTTCGGGCATTACCCGGAATGTACCAGGAGTGACGAATGGGTTCCGGAAGTTCACCGGGAGGGCGGCAACCCACCCGGGGGAAGCCCAATGTCCCTAGGGGTGGCGCACCAGCCCTTAGTGGGCTGGTGGGACAGCCCAAGAGGGCCTTGGCGCCAAGAAAGAAAAACCAAAGAAAAGGAAAAAACGGAGGTGGGAAGGAAGAGAAGGACTCCACTTTCCAATTCTAGTTGGAGTAAGATTGGAGTAGGAATCCTCCTCTCCTCCTGGCCGGCGCCCCTTGAGGACTTGGTCCTCAAGGCAAGCCTCCTCCCCCTCCCTCCTATATATAGTGGTTATTTAGGGCTGATTTGGGACAACTTTTGCCACGTGCAACTCAGATCTAGACAGCATACTTCTTCCTCTAGATCGTATTTCTGCGGAGCTCGGGCGGAGCCCTGCAGGAGTAGATCGTCACCACCACCGGAGCGCCGTCATGCTGCCGGAGAGCTCATCTACTTCTACGTCTTGCTTGCTGAATCAAGAAGGCCGAGATCATCGTCGAGCTGTACGTGTGCTGAACGCGGAGGTGCCGTCCGTTCGGCACTAGATCGGAACGGGTCGCGGGACGGATCGCGGGACGGTTCGTGGTATGGCTCGTGGGGCGGATCGAGGGACATTAGATCGTTCCACTACATCAACTGCGTTTTGATAACCCACAAGTATAGGGGATCAATTATAGCCTTTCTCGATAAGTAAGAGTGTCGAACCCAACGAGGAGCTAAAGGCAGGACAAATATTCCCTCAAGTTCTATCGACCACCGATACAACTCTACGCACACTTTATGTTCACTTTACCTAGAACAAGTATGAAACTAGAAGTACTTTGTAGGAGGGATAGGAAAGGCTTGCAAGAAAGTAAAGAACACGTAAATAAAACTAGCGGCTGGTTAGAAAAAGAAACAAATATGAGTGTCTAACGAGTGTGGAAAAGTGGTGGTAGGAGTTGCGGAATTGTCCCTAAGCAATTGGCTACGTTACTAGATCGATAGCAAGTTTTATGTGGGAGAGGCCTCTGCTAGCATGTCATCCCTTACTTGGAATTCTATGCACTTATGATTGGAACTATTAGCAAGCATCCGCAACTACTAACATTCATTAAGGTAAAACCCAACCATAGCAATAAGATATATTGGTCCCCCTTCAATCCCACGTGCATCAATTTCTATGCTAGGTTTGAAGCTTATGTCACTCTAGCCCGCCAATACATAGTCCTATCAACATACAACTTACCCTATGGTGTGACCCACGTGCGCTATCATATGATGGGCACCAAAGGAGAGCAACATAACCACAAGCAAATTAAACCAACCATAGCAATTCGACAATCACCGATAGGACAACGATAATCTACTCAAACATCATAGGATAGCAACACATCATTGGATAATAAAATGTAGCATAAAGCACCATGTTCAAGTAGAGGGTACAGCGGGTTGCGGGAGAGTGAACCACTGAATATAGATGGGGGAAGATGATGGAGATGTTGGTGAAGATGATGGAGGTGTTGGTGTAGATCGCCGTCACACGATGATGTCCCGGGCGGCGTTCCGGCGCCGCCGGGAGAGAGGGGGAGAGAGCCCCCCTCCTTCTTCTTCTTCCTTGACCTCCTCCCTAGATGGGAGAAGGGTTTCCCCTGTGGTCCATGGTCTCCACAATTTTCTTCCCGATATTATCTTTCTTGCAGCGAAAGAAGGGACATCGTTTGGTATGGATATTCTGCGAAACAAAAAACATGCAACAAACAGGAACTGGCACTGGGCACTAGATCAATATGTTAGTCCCAAAAATAGTATAAAAAGTTGCCAAAAGTATATGAAAGTTGTAGAATATTGGCATGAAACAATCAAAAATTATAGATGCGACGGAGGCGTATCAGCATCCCCAAGCTTAATTCCTGCTCGTCCTCGAGTAGGTAAATGATAAAAAAGATAATTTTTGATGTGGAATGCTACCTAGCATAATCTTGATCATATAATCTAATCATGACATTAATACTAAAACACGAGTGATTCGAAGCAATAGTCTATCATTTGACATAAAGACAATAATATTTCAAGCATACTAACAAAGCAATCATGTCTTCTCAAAATATCATGGCCAAAGAAAGTTATCCCTACAAAATCATATAGTCTGGCTATGCTCCATCTTCCCCACACAACGTATTTAAATCATGCACAACTCCGATTTTAGCCAAGCAATTGTTTCATACTTTAGTGTTCTCAAACTTTTTCAACTTTCACGCAATACATGAGCGTGAACCATGGACATAGCACTATAGGTGGAATAGAATATGGTGGTTGTGGAGAAGACAAAAAGGAGGAGATAGTCTCACATCAACTAGGCGTATCAACGGGCTATGGAGATGCCCATCAATAGATATCAATGTGAGTGAGTAGGGATTGCCATGCAACGGATGCACTAGAGCTTATAAGTGTATGAAAGCTCACAAAAGAAACTAGTGGGTGTGCACCCAACTTGCTTGCTCACGAAGACCTAGGGCAATTTTGAGGAAACCCATCATTGGAATATACAAGCCAAGTTATATAATGATAATTTCCCACTAGTATATGGAAGTGACAACATAGGAGACTCTGTGTCATGAAGATCATAGTGCTATTTGAAGCACAAGTGTGGAAAGAGGATAGTAGCAATTGTCCCTTCTCTCTTTTCTCTCATTTTTTTGTGGGCTCTTTGGCCTCTTTTTTATATATATTTTCATTTTGGTGGGCATCTTTGGCCTCTTTTTTGTAAATGGGCGTCGCTGGCCTCTTTTATTTCCTCACATGGGACAGTGTTGTATTAATAATGATCATCACACTTACAACTCAACACTTAGAGAAATGATGACTCTATATGAAATGCCTTCGGTAGTGTACCGTGACAATGATGTAGCATAGCAATGACATCAAAAAACGGACAAGCCATGGAAACATCATGCTAGCTATCTTACGATCATGCAATGGCAATATGGAAGTGGTGGCACATGTCATGAGACGGAACGGTGGTAGTTGCATGGCAATATATCTCGGAATGGCTATGAAAATGCCATAATAAGTAGGTATGGTGGCTGTTTTGAGGGAGGCTATAAGGTGGGTGTAATGCACCGGCGAAAGTTGCACGGTACTAGAGAGGCTAGCAATGGTGGAAGGGTGAGAGTGCGTATAATCCATGGACTCAACATTAATCATAAAGAACTCACATACTTATTGCAAAAGTCTATTAGTCATCGAAACAAGGTACTACACGCATGCTCCTAGGGGAAAGGTTAGTAGGAGTTAACCATCGCGCGATCCCGACCTCCACACAAAGGATGACAATCAATAAATAAATCATGCTCCGACTTCATGACATAACGGTTCACCATACGTGCATGCTACGGGAATCACAAACCTTAACACAAGTATTTCTACGAATACACAATTGATCACTAGCATGACTCTAATATCATTTAATCATGTCGCAAAACTATTGCAAGGAATCAAACATATCATATTCAGTGATCTACAAGTTATATGTAGGGTTTTATGACTAACCATGTGAATGACCAACTCCTGTTAACTCTCTAAATAGGTATAAGTGAAGCATGAGATTTTAATTCTTTCTACAAAAGATATGCCCCGCTCTAACAAATATAAGTGAAGCAAAAGAGCATTCTACAAATGGCGGTTTTCTATGTATAGGGAAACAGGTAATCCAAACTTCAAAAGATATAAGTGAAGCACAAGAAGCATTCTATAAAGCCAAACAAGGACTATCTCATACCAGCATGGTGCATAAAAGAAAAAGGGAAAATAAACACAAAAGACGCTCCAAGCATTTGCACATAGCATGTGACGAATTAAAATATATCTCCGAGTAAAATTACCGATAGATTGTAGACGAAAGAGGGGATGCCTTCCCGGGCATCCCCAAGCTTAGACGCTTGAGTCTTCCTTGAATATTACCTTGGGGTGCCTCGTGCATCCCCAAGCTTAGGCTCTTGCCTCTCCTTATTCCTTCATCCATCGTGCTCTCACCCAAAACTTGAAAACTTCAATCACACAAAACTCAACAAAACTTCGTGAGATCCGTTAGTATAATAAAATAAATCACCACTTCAAGTACTGTTGTGAACTCATTCTAAAATGATATTAGCATTAACCTACTGTAATCCAACTTCACCATGGTTCATACCCCCCGATACTACCCATAGATTCATCAAAATAAGAGAACAATGCATACAAAACAGAATCTGTCAAAACAGAACAGTCTGTAGCAATCTGTATATTCCGTATACCTCTGATATCTCAAAACATTTGAAAAATTATGAACGTCTGGAAAATTTGCATATCAATCAGAAGAAAAAAGAATCAACTCAAAATCTCTTCCAGAATAAAAATGAAAATTAATTTCGTGAGCAGAAAGTTTCTGTCTATTCTCAGCGTGATCAAACAACTATCACCTAAACTAATCGTAAAGGCTTTGCTTGGCACATTTTTTTAAACACAAAGGAATTGTACAAGGGGATAATAATTTTTGTGAGAAACTTCCAGGAAAACTTCTACATTGTTTCCATGAGCATGAACACAAGTGTTCAAGGTCGACCCTCACTTCCACAATGCATCACCTTTCAATCACTTCTCTTTTTGAAAAAGTTTTAAGTTCCCCTATATATTTTTTTGTTTTTAAACTAAATAAAATCACTCAACAGAAATAAATGACTCTCTAAAACTTCCCGGTTGTCTCCCAGGCAGCACTTTCTTAAAAGCCATTAAGCTAGGCATAAAGTGCTCAAGTAATGGATGCACCCGGATCCCAAGGTATATCAAAGCCAATTTTAATTAGCAATGATTTGAAATTTACTAGTGAGCACAAGGTAACATATATCAAGCAATGATGAAGTCTAACTCTGTTCCTATGCATTGGCATGTCATAAAAGAACAATTCATGCATACCAAGTAAAGGCCAATACATAGCATAAGCAGTTTCTTGCAATTTTATCGTATTGGAAACATAGAGAGGTGGAGATGTAGTTCCTCTCTCATAATAATTGCAAGTAGGAGCAGCAAGCACATGCATATTATATTCATCAAAATCATCATGTGTAACATAAGGAACTATAGCTAGCTCATCTCCATAAGCATCATTCATATTGGCATCATGGCCACAAGCATAACAAGCATGAAGTTCATCAAAAAGGGATATTTCAAACGAATCCAAGGGATCATAGCATTCATCCTTTGGTAAGAACGAAGGGAAATTAAATAATGTATGAGTAGAAGAGTTACTCTCATTAGAAGGTGGACACGGGTAGCTAGTCCGTTCTTCCTCCTTTTGTTCTTCGCTCTCCTCGTCATCTTTTACATCTAATGAGCTCACAATTTCAGCATTTTCTTCTTCCATAGTTTCCTGCAAAATAATAGTCTCTTCTTGGGCAGCATAGGATTTCTCCTTAAATCTTTCAATATGGGCATTATATTCATAATTAGTATAACAATAACAAAGCATAGCCAAATTTTCAGATTAGTAAGGAGCATCATCATTATCATCACACCTTTTAAACACAACCTCAATTTCATAAGCACCCATAAAAGCAACAAACTCTTCTATTTGATCCACATCGTAGTAATCATATATACTATTAGCATAATAAGTCAAGGTTCTATGATCATTAAACTCACAAGAAAAGGGAAGGTGTGGAGCCTTCATCCTAGAGCAACAAGTAACACCATGTCTCTTGCATAGTTCCCAAGCATACCATTTCAACAAATGGATTTGATCCCATAAAAGGTTCCCATTTTGAGTCAAGCGATAATCCCTAAAGTATTCACGTTGATCCAACGTGTATCCCATTATATAATTGAATGGGGCTTTCTCAGGATTATTAAAGAAGAATATAATATTTTCCACGTAACGAGCATCGAGGGTTTTAGGAGGTTCCCCATCTCCATGAGTAGCAAGTACACCTAATTTTTTTGGTATTTCGTGTTCTATATCCATAACTAAAGATAGAGAACAACTTAGAACAGCAAATAAATCTACTTAGTGATAAAGCAAACAAGCACACATGAGAATATTCACCCCACCTATTGTTCCCCGGCAACGGCGCCAGAAAAAGGTCTTGATAACCCACAAGTATAGGGGATCAATTTTACCCTTCTCGATAAGTAAGAGTGTCAAACTCAACGAGGAGCTAAAGGCGGGACAAATATTCCCTCAAGTTTTATTGACCACCGATACAACTCTACGCACACTTTACGTTCGCTTTACCTAGAACAAGTATGAAACTAGAAGTACTTTGTCGGAGGGATAGGAAAGGCTTGCAAGAAAGTAAAGTACACGTAAATAAAACTAGGGGCTAGTTAGAAAAAGAAACAAATACGAGTGTCTAACGAGTGTGGAAAAGTGGTGGTAGGAGTTGCGGAATTGTCCCTAAGCAATTGATTATGTTACTAGATCAATAGCAAGTTTTATGTGGGAGAGGCCTCTGCTAGCATGTCATCCCTTGCTTGGAATTCTATGCACTTATGATTGGAACTATTAGCAAGCATCTGCAACTACTAACGTTCATTAAGGTAAAATCCAACCATAGCAATAAGATATATTGGCCCCCCTTCAATCCCATATGCATCAATTTCTATGCTAGGTTTGAAGCTTCTGTCACTCTAGCCTACCAATACATAGTCCTATCAACATACAACTTACCCTATGGTGTGATCCACGCGCGCTATCATATGATGGGCACCAAAGGACAACAACATAACCACGAGCAAATTAAACCAACCATAGCAATTCATCAATCACCGATAGGACAACGATAATCTACTCAGACATCATAGGATAGCAACACATCATTGGATAATAATATGTAGCATAAAGCACCATGTTCAAGTAGAGGGTACAGCGGGTTGCAGGAGAGTGAACCGATGAATATAGATGGGGGAAGATGATGGATATGTTGGTGAAGATGACGGAGGTGTTGGTGTAGATCGCCGTCACACGATGATGTCCCGGGCGGCGTTTCGGCGCCGCCGGGAGAGAGGGGGAGAGAGGCCCCCTCCTTCTTCTTCTTCCTTGACCTCCTACCTAGATGGGAGAAGGGTTTCCCCTCTGGTCCATGGTCTCCATGGCGGCGGAGGGGCGAGAGACCCTCCTAGATTGGATCTCTCTCTCTCTGTGTCCTTCTGTTTCTGCGCTCTCAGATTCTGCGTTTCACCATTTCTTAAATTCCCGGAGATCCGTAACTCCGATTGGGCTGAAATTTTAACACGATTTTCTTCCGGATATTATCTTTCTTTCTGCGAAAGAAGGGCTCCAACTGCCTTAAGGAGTGGCCACAAGCCTACCAGCTGCCATCGTACCTCCTGGTGGCGGCTACAGGGATTGTGGGCCCTCCGTGCATCGCCTTGCGTTGATTATTCTTCCCAAAAATCTTAAATATTCCAAAATAAATCCCCGTAAGTTTTTATTACGTTTGGACTTTGTTTGGTATGGATATTCTGCGAAACAAAAACATGCAACAAACAGGAACTGGCACTGGGCACTGGATCAATATGTTAGTCCAAAAAATAGTATAAAAAGTTGCCAAAAGTATATGAAAGTTGTAGAATATTGGCATAAGCAATCAAAAATTATAGATACGACGGAGACGTATCACATTTCTTAACGCTTCCTGCTGTGCGGTGTACAAGGGTACGTAGATCCAAATCTCCTCTCGTAGATGGACATCACCATGATAGGTCTTCGTGTGCATAGGAAATTTTTTGTTTCCCATGCAACGTTCCCCAACAGTGGCATCATGAGCTAGGTTCATGAGTAGATGTTATCTTGAGTAGAACACATAGAGTTTTGTGGACGGTGATTGATGGGGTTATAGTCCTAGGGTAGGGTCATAGGCCTGCCCTATGAGTCCTACCCAAGGACTACCCTTCATAAGGGATAAGGCCTTTAGTCAGTTCGGACTGAATTAAGGACTTCCCATCATCCAGTCGGTGACGATCCCTCCATCATCCAGTCGGAGATGAGCATTCGGAGCATATCGAACTTACCGACTGGATTCCACTCTGTGCATCGTAACCCCCCTGGAGGGCAACGGTCATACGTTTCCATGTACCTTTATTAGCATTTAAGACACATGTTACGTGTAACATAGGCATTTATTCGCCATTACTCCACCCCTGCGCACCGAACCGTTGTGAAGGGTAGCACACTCTATATAAGCCGCCCTTCCCCACTGGTGCAGGGGTTAGCAATTCACTGTAATCCATATTCCACTCGACAACAAGCTCCAAGAGCACTCAGACGTAGGGCTTTTACCTCCACCGTAGAGGGGCCTGAACTCATACAACCTCGTCGTAGCTAAGGCTCTGCCCATCCTTACGTACCCTACTCATCTACTGTCAGACTTATACCCACGACAGTTGGCGCCCACCGTGGGGCAGGCGTCTAAGCGACTTCCGGCGAGTTTGCGACTACATTTTTTCATCATGTCATCCGGTGGAGATTTGAGCATGGGTCACGAGATCCTCTTCAGCGCTCTCTCCTTCATCGTCGATGATTTGGCATGGCTTCGGGATGCCCCTCTCGACGTCGAGGCGCTTCCCAGTCGCGGGGCTACGCACTTCCGTGCCGGCGCCCGCGGTATTCTTCTTCTCCAGCAATCGGCTCCGGTGTCGACCTTCGCCCCTGTCGCGCGCCGCAACAAGTGGTCTCGCCGTCCGCGGCTCCAGCGTTGGGTGCAACACGCCCAGGCGCGCCAGAGCGCGTCTTCACAAGTGGAGGTCCTCGAGTCGGTTGTAGTTGCGCCGCCGTCCCAGTGCTCGGATTCAGTTCCGACTGAGTTCCCTTCCGAGTACGTGGGTCGCGGGCCTGCAGCCGAAGTGCATATGGCCTATTCCCATGAAAGCCCCCGCCAGACCGGCCGGAACGAGCACGAGGTCGGCGAAACCTCCGGCGCTCGCCGTCAACCCCGCCGTTCTGCCAGTCGGCGCACTCGTCAGAGCAACGTGGAGGTGTTCCGCACACCTGTCCTCAACCTGGCTGCTGCCGCCAGGATAATCGATTCCCTCCAGCCGACTGATTCAGAGGCTGGCAGAGGGATCGAGCAGATCTGTGCCCTGCTGCACACGGTGCAGCAGCAAAATTCGGCGGTCTCCCAGTCGCACAACAGGATTCACAATAGTTTTGTTCGCGCGAACACACATCGGTCAGTTCACAGCCCCGGTTCTCATCGGCGACACAGGGGAGGCAACCGCTCCATGAATCCCGAAGATCGTAGCCGCTCACGCACCCCTCCGCGGGGTGGGCCCTACGGTCCCCGACATCCTGATGATCGGCGTTCATTCGGTGACACTTATGATCCAAGGCCCGACGCAAGAGGGCATATCGCCCAGAGGAGGGTCGACAGGGGTCGAGCCCACCGCGATGGTCATGATATGGACCGTCCGAGTGGAAGCAGGACCATCGTCTCTGGTCCCGAGTGTTTTAGTCGAGCCATCCGTTCGGCTGACATCCCTCCCAACTTCCAATTGGCGACGGGGATCAGCAAGTTTACAGGAGAATCCAAGCCAGAAACGTGGTTGGACGACTACCGAGTGGCAGTCCAGATCGGAGGAGGAGACGACCACGTCGCCATGAAACACCTTCCTCTGATGCTCGACGGCTAGGCACGAGCGTGGCTGAACCAGTTGGCCCCCTCAAGCATCTACAGCTGGGAAGATCTGGCCCGAGTCTTCATCAGGACCTTCGAAGGGACATGCAAATGCCGTGCTGGCCTCGTGGAGCTCCAGCACTGTGTCCAGAAGCAGAATGAGCCCCTGCGCGATTTCATTCAGCGTTGGACGACCCTCTACCACACAGTGGAGAACGTCACAGAGCACCAAGCAGTCTGCGCCTTTAAGGCAGGCATGCGGTACAGAGATTTGTATCTGAAGTTCGGTCGAACAGGCGACATCTCCATGAGTAAGATGATGGAGATAGCAGCATGCTATGCAAATGGCGAAGAAGAAGACCACATTCGGAGCGGCAAGCACAAAGCAGTCGCCGATGGAGATGGGAATAACACTCGGAAGCAGAAGCAGAAAGCTCCGTCCACTCCGTAGGCAGAAGCCGCAGCTGTTACCAATGCCAAGCTCAAGGGCAAAGGGAAGGCTCAGTTCACCCCCAAGAAGAAGCAGTTCGGAAACCCCATCCTGGACCAGCCATGTCTGATTCACACGAAGATGGATGAAGAGGGCAACGCCATATATCCGAAGCATACCACTCAGCAATGTCGCCTCCTGCTCCAGGGGTTCGGCGAAGGGCAACCGAGTGAAAAGGGCAATGAACATGATGAGGAGGACAAGGAGGATCCGTTCCCCCAAGTCCATGCAACACTGATGATTTTTGCTGACGTTGAGAGCAAGAGTTGACTGAAGATGGTGAACAGGGAGGTGAACATGGCCACGCCGACCAACCCCACGTTCCTCAAATGGTCTCAGACTGCGATCACCTTTGACCAGTCGGATCA
Source organism: Hordeum vulgare subsp. vulgare (assembly GCF_904849725.1). Lineage (NCBI taxonomy): Eukaryota > Viridiplantae > Streptophyta > Magnoliopsida > Poales > Poaceae > Hordeum > Hordeum vulgare. The sequence goes on from NC_058524.1 coordinate 596,802,107, forward strand.
TCCAGCACATGTACCCACCCCAGGGAGGCAGGCTCTGGTCGTCGACCCGGTGGTGGAAGGAGTCCGACTGCGCAAAGTCCTCATGGACGGCGGCTGTGGTTTGAACATCATGTACGCTGACACTCTCAAGGGGATGGGCATTCCGATGTCCAAACTTAGCGAGAGCAGCATGCAGTTCCATGGAGTCGTCCCTGGACGAAAGGCCAAGTCACTCGGCCAGATCGCGTTGGACGTCGTCTTCGGCTCCGACAAGAACTTTCGCAAGGAAAAGTTGACGTTCGAGGTGATGGACTTCCAGAGTGCGTACCATGCAATTCTGGGTCGCCCGGCGTATGCGCGTTTCATGGCCCGTCCATGTTACGTGTACCTGAAGCTGAAGATGCTAGGCCCGAAAGGTGTGATCACTATCACAAGCAATCGGCAGCGGGCCGAGGAGTGTCTGCAGCAGGGATCGAGGTTCGTCGATCAGCAGATGGCTGTCCTCGAGCTCGACGAGTACAAGAAGACAGTCGACCCCGCTGACTTGATGCGTTCGAAGAAGCCAGCTTCGGAATCCGCATTCCAGTCGGCGGGAGAGGCGAAGAAGGTCAGCATCCACCCGACGGACGACACCGCTGCCCCGACGAACATCTCCACCACCCTCGATCATAAATAGGAAGCCGAGCTCATCCAATTCCTCGGTGAGAACTGGGACATCTTCGCATGGAAGCCCGCTGACATGCCAGGTGTACCCAGGGAGTTGGCTGAGCACCGACTACATGTGGATCCGGCCGCGCGGCCTGTTCGAGAACGCCTGCGTCGGTCCGCCGCGCACAAGAGGAAGGCAATCGGAGAAGAGGTGGCCAAGCTTTTGGCAGCCAACTTCATTCGCGAGGTACACCACTCCGAGTGGCTCGCCAATGTTGTCATGGTGCCCAAGGAGGACAAGTCGCTCCGAATGTGCATCGACTTCAAGCATCTCAATAAGGTCTGCCCGAAAGACCATTTTCCGCTCCCCCGCATCGATCAAATTGTCGATTCGACTACGGGTTGCGAGCGTTTGTCATTTCTTGATGCCTACTCGGGCTATCATCAGATCCGTCTGTATGGCCCCGATGAATAAAAAACAGCCTTCATCACCCCATTCGGGTGCTTCTGCTACATCACTATGCCATTTGGTTTGAAGAATGCAGGAGCAACCTTTATGCGCATGATCCAAAAATGCCTTCTCGACCAGATCCGTCGGAATGTGGAGGCGTATATGGATGATATCGTAGTCAAGTCACGCAAAGGTTCCGACCTGCTGACTGACTTGGCAGAAACATTCGCCAACCTTCGTAGGTACGATATCAAGCTCAACCCAGCCAAGTGTTCATTCGGTGTTCCCAGCGGTTACTCGGTTTCTTCGTTTCCGAACGAGGGATCGATGTCAACCCCGAAAATATCGGGACCATCGTCCAAGTGGAGCGGCCGATCAGAATACACAATGTTCAAAGGCTCACAGGTTGCCTAGCGGCTTTGAGCAGGTTTATCAGTCGACTCGGCGAGAAGGCACTTCCTCTGTACCGACTCATGAAAAAATCAGATACTTTCGAGTGGACAGACGAAGCCCAAGTCGCATTCGACGACCTCAAAGTCCTACTTTCCACCCAGCCGGTTCTTACTGCTCCGCTCAGTAAAGAGCCCCTTATTCTGTACATCGCGGCTACAAATCAAGTCGCCAGCACTGTTCTCACAGTCGAATGGGAAGAAGAAGGCAAAGCATACAAGGTTCAGCGGCCAGTGTATTATGTCTCCGAAGTCCTGACTCCTTCCAAGCAGAGGTATCCCCACTATCAAAAACTTATTTACGGGATTTACATGACTGCAAAGAAGGTGGCTCATTATTTCCAAGACCACTCGGTGTCTGTCGTTTCTCATGCTCCGTTGTCGGAAATCCTCCACAATCGGGACGCATCAGGCCAAGTGGCGAAGTGGGCAATGGAGATGTTATACTGCGACATCAAGTTCGAGGCCAAGAAAGCTATAAAGTCTCAAGCTCTGGCTGACTTCATAGCAGAATGGGTAGAACAACAGCAACCGACCCACATCTACTCGGCTCATTGGACAATGTTCTTCGATGGGTCCAAGATGTTGAATGGCTCCGGCGCTGGCGTTGTGATCATATCGCCAAAGGGTGACAAACTCAAGTATGTGTTGCAGATACACTTTGATTCCTCCAACAATGAGGCAGAGTATGAAGCTCTCCTTTATGGACTGCGCATGGCCATCGCACTCGGCGTCCGTCGCCTGATGTTCTATGGCGATTCGGATTTGGTGGTTAATCAAGTGAAGAAGGAGTGGGACGTCAGGAACCCCACCATGACCACATACTGCAATGCAGCGAGGAAGCTCGAGAAAAAGTTTGAAGGTCTAGAACTCCACCATGTTCCACGACTGAAAAACCAAGCAGCTCATGAGTTGGCAAAACTCGGATCCACTCGGAGACCAGTCCCGAGTGACGTCTGCCTCGAGCACCTCCACCTTCCCTCAGTTAAAGAAGATCCTTTCATAGAGGAACCAGTACAACCAAAGAGCTCGACAGACCCGACTGAAGTCAAAGTACCAGTCGTGGTTGATTTGATCATGGAGATTCTTGCTGTCATCCCCGATTGGACTGTGTCGATCATTGCATACATCCTAAGGCAAGAATTACCAGAAGACGAAGTCCAAGCCAGACAGATCGTCCGCAAGTCAAAGTCGTTCACTGTCATTGATGGCCAGCTGTACAAGGAAAGTGTTTCAGGCGTCCTTCGACGATGCATCTCCCCTGAGGAGGGACAGTTAATCCTCGAAAAAATTCACTCCAGAACCTGCGGTCATCACGCCTCTTCAAGAGAAATCGTCGCCAAAGCATTCAGAGCTGGCTTCTTCTGGCTGCAGGCGAACGAAATGGCGAAAGAAATGGTCGACCAATGTGAAGGCTGTCAATTTTACTCTAATAAGTCCCACAAGCCAACATCTGCATTGAAGACAATCCCTCTTGTTTGGCCGTTTGCAGTATGGGGATTAGATACAATCGGTCCATTTAGGACAGGCCAAGGGGGATTCACACATATGTTGGTGGCAGTCGACAAGTTCACAAAGTGGATCGAAGCCAAGCCCATCAAGAAGCTCGACGCCCTAACGGCCATCAAGTTTGTCAGGGACATCATCTCCAGATTCGGGGTACCTCACAGCATAATCACTGACAACGGAACAAACTTTGACTCGGACATATTCAAAGGTTTCTGTATAGGCCAAGGTATCCGAGTGGATTTTGCATCTGTGGCGCATCCCCAAACAAACAGGCAAGCAGAGCGGGCGAATGGACTTATTCTGCAAGGTTTGAAGCCTCGACTCCTGCCAGAGGTGGGACATGCCGCTGGCGCATGGGTCACCGAGCTACCTTTCGTGCTTTGGGGTCTCCGCACAACCCCAAATAGATCTACAGGGCGATCCCCATTCTTGCTCGTTTACGGAGCAGAGGTAGTCCTTCCGAGTGACTTGCTTCACAACGCTCCACGAGTTGAACTCTTCTCCGAAGCTGAAGCTGAACAAGCAAGGCAAGACGGAGTGGATCTTCTAGAGGAGGAGCGCGAGATGGCACTGACTCGCTCAACCATTTATCAACAAGATCTGCGGCGCTTTCACGCGCGACACGTCAGGAGTCGTACATTCTAAGCAGGCGACCTGGTGCTCCGAGTGGATCAGCAGAGACCTCACAAGTTGGCTCCCGCCTGGGAAGGACCCTTCATCATCTCCAAGGTGCTGAACAACGGAGCATACCGACTCTACAACATCGACAGGGAAACGGACGAGCCGCGAGCATGGAACGGAGATCTCCTAAAGCGCTTCTACACGTGACCGTCAACTGAAGCAATGTAAAGAACAAGTATCGTTGAAGAAAAACAAAGCAGATTGAGTTTTTGCAGATTCAAAATTCTTTCGCGGTCATAGACTCCCGTCTCAAAAAAAAACTTAGCTGCGATCACGAATTGCCTAAGTGTTAACTTTCTCCGAGTGTGCACTAAACGTCGCACTCGGGGACTTAGTTGCGATCACGAATCGCCTAAGTATTAACTTTCTCCGAGTGTGCACTAAACGTCGCACTCGGGGACTTAGCTGCGATCCAGAATCGCCTAAGTATTAACTTTCTCCGAGTGTGCACTTAACGTCACACTCGGGGACTTAGCTGCGATCCAGAATCGCCTAAGTATTAAGTTTCTCCGAGTGTGCACTAAACGTCGCACTCGGGGACTTAGCTGCGATCAAGAATCGCCTAAGTACAAATTTTCTCCGAGTGTGCACTAAACGTCGCACTCGGGGACTTAGCTGCAATCAAGAATCGCCTAAGTATTAACTTTCTCCGAATGTGCACTAAACGTCGCACTCGGGGACTTAGCTGCGATCCAGAATCGCCTAAGTATTAACTTTCTCCGAGTGTGCACTTAACGTCACACTCGGGGACTTAGCTGCGATCCAGAATCGCCTAAGTATTAATTTTCTCCGAGTGTGCACTAAACGTCGCACTCGGGGACTTAGCTGCGATCAAGAATCTCCTAAGTACTAACTTTCTCCGAGTGTACACTAAACATCGCACTCGGGGACTTAGCTGCGATCCAGAATCGCCTAAGTATTAACTTTCTCTGAGTGTGCACTTAACGTCACACTCGGGGACTTAGCTGCGATCCAGAATCGCCTAAGTATTAACTTTCTCCGAGTGTGCACTTAACGTCACACTCGGGGACTTAGCTGCGATCCAGAATCGCCTAAGTATTAACTTTCTCCGAGTGTGCACTAAACGTCGCACTCGGGGACTTAGCTGCGATCAAGAATCGCCTAAGTACAAATTTTCTCCAAGTGTGCACTAACCGTCGCACTCGGGGACTTAGCTGCGATCACGAATCGCCTAACTACACACTTTCTCCGAGTGTGCACTTAACGTCGCACTCGGGGACTTGTCTGCGATCAAGAATCGCTTAAATAGAAAGCTTCCTTCGAGTGTATCTCACAGATCCACTCGGAGGCTTAGCAGACCCTCATTGAGGCTCATGAAGATGTCAAGACAACTAACAATTACATGAGTAGCAGAACCTCATTGAGGCTCACGTAGATGTCAAGACAACTGACAATTACATGAGTAACAACTCGCTCCGAGCACGACCTTACAGTCGCACTCGAAGACTTAGCCGCGATCATGAATCGCCTAAGTACACAATTGCCTTCGAGTGTATCCTACAGATCCACTCGGAGACTCAGCAGTCCCTCATTGAGGCTCATGTAGATGTCAAGACAACTGACAATTACATGAGTAGAACAACCTCATTGAGGCTCATGTAGATGTCAAGACAACTGACAATTACATGGGTACCAACTCGCTCCGAGTACGACCTTACAGTCCCACTCGAAGACTTAGCTGCGATCACGAATTGCCTAAGTACACAATTGCCTTCGAGTGTATCCTACAGATCCACTTGGAGACACAGCAGACCCTCAGTGAGGCTCATGCAGATGTCAAGACAACTGACAATTACATGCTCCGCATGTTTGCCATTAGCTTCACCAAGAAACGCCAAACAAAAACCACGAGCCAAATTCGTGTCAACAACTCTTTGGCAAAGGAAGAGCAAACGATTCGATTCAAATTCAAAGTTCGTCTAAAGATAGTTGGTTCGGTGTAGATCAAGCTTATCCACACTGAACCACAAATGTGACGGCCAACAGCAGTGGCCAATGTTTCATACAGCTAACACTCGATATACCGAGGTAAAAAGTTTTCTCAAGACTCATCAGGACTGGCACTAGGACTGGCAGGCTCCACGAAAGTGTCGAGGTCGATCCCGTCTGCGATGCGAGTGGCGCTCTCAAGGAAGGTCTCCATGAAATCTTCGAATCGAAGCTTCTTCGTGTTTGCGACCTGCAACGCCTTTAGCTTCTCTTCGCGAGCCTCCTTGCAGTGCACTCAAACCAGCGACAGCGCCACGTCCGCACCACAGCGAGCCGCAGACTTCTTCCACGCCTGCACTCGGTTCGGGACCTCCTCCAGTCGAGTCATCAAACCTTCCATCTCTTGCCGAGACTCTTCTTCGGGCCATAGCTCCTTGTCGATTCAGCCGACGACCTCTCTCAGTCGACCGATGAAGGGTCCTACTTTGCCCAGGCGAATGTGCGCTCGGAGCATATCTTGATTGGCGTCCTGGCCAAGTGGAACATTCGGAAGAATCGACCGCTCAACGTCAGCTGCTTTAGCCTCAGCATCCATGCAAAAATCTGCACACACAGGACGAGCAAAAAATAAGCACAGAGTGAAATGCACAGTCAAGAAGCACTCGGAAATACAGAACTTACCACCGAGAAGCGCTATCATCTTCCTGGCCAAGTCACTGACGTAATTCTCCTGTGCTATGCACCGCCTGTTCAACACCTGCATCTGTCCCATCAGCTCGGCCCTTTGTTTTCCCATTTTCTCCACTTCAGCCGCCAATGCCTTGTTTGCCTCACGGGACTCCTCCAAGGACTTTTCTCGTTCAGCCAGCACATCCTTCATACCAGCCAAGGCAACCATTGCTGCATCCAGTTCCCCAGCAAACTGAACCTTTTTCGCCCTCAGAGTCTCGTACGCTAATCCCATCTTGCAAGTTTTCTGCAAGTCAACGCCAAGAGACGATCAGACAAATTCAACAAGGACAACAATAAAAATTCGAAGTTCTTCAGACCCCTACCGACGCAAGCAGTCGACAGCGGTCTCGGGAACTACACCCAATGGGTTCACTAAGAGCGACCCCACTGGCATGAAGCTCAAACAGGTCCGCCCTATTGAGATACATGACAACAAACAAGCCTATGAGGTTACTACTACCCGACCTGAGTAAAATTACTCTCGAGGACTCATCCAGCAGATGCACTCGAAGTGCCCCCACTGGTAACATTCGAACAGATTAGTTTTGATCTGATCAACTTAAAGAAAATGTGTATAAAGACAACTGCCGGTGCAAGCACTCGACAGAAGTCTCGGGGACTACACCCACTGGGTTCACTAAGAGTGAACCCACTGCAAAATAAACATACTGTATCCGAGTACATTGCTTAAACACCCAGTGGGTTACAAGAGGAAAGTAAATACTTACTAGCCCACTTACTCGGATATCGTCCCGGAGTTCCAAGCTTCGCTTGTACACAGATGCGATGGAGTCGTACGCTCTCTTGGCGTGACCCGCCATCAACTCCGCCTGCACCATGGCCTCCTTGGCAGCTCCCACCTGATCTTCCGGGAGGCGCCGGGCGTTGTACTGGACAGTCGACGGATCTCGCATTCCAAGTCCTTCTCCAGTCAGTTCAGCAGCGATAAGTGCCGTTCCAGTCGACGGCATCGTCTCAGTCGGTGGCACGTCCATGGCAGGAGTAGTAACCGGTGGAACAGCCTCAAGGACAGGCACCGTAGCTTGCTCGGGCATCTCCTTGTCGTCCTCCTCCACGGGAATCACCTCTGAAGGAAACCCGACCGAACGACGTGAGATCACAGAAAAAAAGCAAGACCAAAGACAGAATTCGTGACGCAATAATGTAAGCTCTCGGAATCGCCACGACGCACCTGGCTGGGATGTGACAACATTGTCCATGTCCATGGCATCGTCCCCCTAGCGTGGCGGAGAGGTGGCGGAGGTGGCAGCCCTGTCGAGTAAAATTCATTCGACCAATAAGCATGAGTTCAATCAAATACTGGAAGAAGATAGAAGAACAATGCACTTACGTTGAGGTGACAGGAACTGTGACCGTCATCCGCGGCAAAGCCTTCCGAGGCTTAGATCCACTCGGTTTGGCCACCTTAGAGGGCTGGCCCGCGGGCTCAGCAGCAGAGTCCCTGGTCCTCTTTGTGTTCCGAGCACTCGGAACCACGGGAGCGGCTGGCAAGGCGCTCGGAACCACAGGGGCAGCTGGCGGGGCACTCGAGGATGCTGGAGGAGCCGACGGAGCCACGGGTTCGTGACGACGTTTAGCTTGAGGCTCTGGCCGTGGGGGTGGCGAGTTCTGTTCCTCATCTTCCTCCTCTTCTTCTTCGGACTCCTCCTCTATCTCCCCACTATCGGAGACATACTCTGCGCTCTCCACGCTGCCCTCCTGGCTACCTTCCTCTTCCTCGGCCGGATTCCCGTTCGAGACAGGAGAAAACCAGTTGGTCCACGCCTGCACGAGATACAGTCGACAACATCAGACGTCAGACAGTGATTCAAGAAAGCGATAAATCTAAGACAATTGTGTGCACTCGAAAAGTTGTACTCACCTCATTCGGAGGAGGGTTGTCCGCGCGGAAGGGCTTCACTCGCCGGGCCCCTCTGGGGTTACCGCAGGCGCATGTGATGTTGAGGACCCACGACGCCACCATCTCCCCGGTCACGCACTCGACGTTAGTCCCAGTGGAGTCCTCAGGCCCCGTGTAGTGCCACATGGCGTGGTGTCGAGCTTGCAGAGGTTGGATACGCCGCCCCAGAAAAACCTCCAGCAAATCTATGCCAGTGACTCCCTTTCGGACAACCTCTACAAGCGCATCGACCAGAGGCTGGATCTGGATCTTCTCCATCTTCGTGAGCGCGAGCTGCCTAGGCGGAGCCGGTCGGTCTAAGCTAAAAGGTGGTAGTCCAGTGGTGGCATTCGGGCTAGCAACGTCCTGGCAGTAAAACCAAGTCGACTGCCAGTTCCTAACGGATTCACACAGCGAAAGAGCGGGATAGCTACTTTTACTTTTCTTTTGGAAGCCTAAGCCTCCGCAGAGCTGGAGGAGGTGAGTTTTGTCATCCGACTGGCTCAGCCTTTTTATGGTTTGAGATCTAGCAGAGAAGATGTGTTTGAAAAGCCCCCAATGGGGAGGACAGCCGATGAAACACTCGCACAGCACGAGAAGGCAGAGAGATGAGCTATTGCGTTGGGAGGAAAATGGTGGAGCTATGCCCCAAAGTGGTTCATTATACCTTTGAAGAAGGGATGAGGAGGCAGAGAGAAGCCTCGGTGCACGTGGCTGAGCACCAAGACGCGCTCCCCCTCCCGGGGCGCCGACTCGGTCTCGCCCTCCGCCGGCAACCTCCACGTCTTGTGCGCGATCATGTCGTGCTCCACCAACTCCAGCAAGTCCCCCTCCGTCACCGTGGAGGGGAGGAAATCCCCCTGGATCCAACCCGCCGGTAGCGCTCGCTGCCGCCGCTATCAGGAGCCGCCGCCTTCCCCTTCTTCTTCCGCGCCTCGAGCTTGCTAGTCTGCCCCTTTGTCATGGTGAGGGCTGCAGATCCGTGAGGGAGAAGGAGCAGGGAGGAGTTTGAGATGCGCAGGAGGTGACGAGAGAAGCGGGGCAAGTGCGAGCTATCAGGCGAGCGCAACGAAAAACCCTCGTTGTAGAGGTTTAAGTAAGGTTCCGACTGGGTCACTAGCAGGTGGCCTCAAAATCTTATCCCCCGACCAGTTGCTGCGATATTAGTGGAGAAGATGAAGGCACGGAAATCGAGGCGGCAGATACTACTCGATTACGATGTCGTCATCCCCGCCGAGCGCGTGGTAAACGAAATTTGAGGATCCCAAAAAATCCGCCGCTGTCAGTTGACTGGTCACGTCAAAAGATACCACGGAAGCACTCGGTCCCTGACGGTTCGTTTCACAAATACATCCACCCGGATCACTGGTCAAAGAGGATAAAATGGATCGAGGCAAACAACGCCAAAGTCGCATCCGTACTAGTCGGATCCGTACTCCAAGCATCGCTTCGACGTTCCAACCCCAATCCATTCGGGGCCTAATGATGGGGTTATAGTCCTAGGGTAGGGTCATAGGCCTGCCCTATGAGTCCTACCCAAGGACTACCCTTCATAAGGGATAAGGCCTTTAGTCAGTTCCGACTGAATTAAGGACTTCCCATCATCCAGTCGGTGACGATCCCTCCATCATCCAGTCGGAGATGAGCATTCGGAGCATATCGAACTTACCGACTGGATTCCACTCTGTGCATCGTAACCCCCCTGGAGGGCAACGGTCATACGTTTCCATGTACCTTTATTAGCATTTAAGACACACGTTACCTGTAACGTAGGCATTTATTCGCCATTACTCCACCCCTGCGCACCGAACCGTTGTGAAGGGTAGCGCACTCTATATAAGCCGCCCTTCCCCACTGGTGCAGGGGTTAGCAATTCACTGTAATCCATATTCCACTCGACAACAAGCTCCAAGAGCACTGAGACGTAGGGCTTTTACCTCCAACGTAGAGGGGCCTGAACTCATACAACCTCGTCGTAGATAAGGCTCTGCCCATCCTTTCGTACCCTACTCATCTACTGTCAGACTTATACCCACGACAGTGATGTTAGATTTGCTGCCCTCCTTAGACTTTTCTTGATTCGTCGGTATTCTTGGATTGAAGCAGCCCGGACCAACATTATTCGTACGCTTACGAAAGACTGGTTTCATCGATTGACTTGCAACCTCATTGCATAAAGATGACTAGCGGGTGTCGGTTTCTTCAAATTTAGTTGAATTTGTTTTGACCGAGGCGGTCCTTGGAGAGTTTAAATAGCAATTTACACATCTCCGTTGTGGTTTTGCGTAAGTAAGATGTGATCATACTAGATACCCATAGCAGCCACGTAAAACATGCAACAACAAATTAGAGGACATCTAACTTGTTTTTGCAGGGTATATGCTTGCGATATGATATGACCAATGACGTGATGTGATATATTGGATGTATGACATGATCATGTTGTAATAGTTAATATCGACTTGCACGTCAATGTTTGATACGTCTCCAACATATCTATAATTTTTGATGGTTTCAAGCTATTATCTTGTCAAACTTCGGATGTTTTGCATGCCTTTTATATAATTTTTGGGACTAACTTATTAACTCAGTGCCAAGCGCCAGTTCCTGTTTTTTCCATATTTTTGACCCATTTCAGAGGAGGATTTTGAACGGAGTCCAAACGGATTGAAACTGCCAAAAAGATTTTTTTCTGAAACAGAAAAAGATCGGGAAGCCGGAGAATCAGGCAAGGAGCCTGCAGGGACCCCACAAGCCCCCTAGCCGCGTCCAGGGGGGCCGCGCCTCCCTGGCTTGTGGGCTCCCTGGGCCACCTCTACCCTACGACTTTCGCCTATAAAATCCCTAAAATCCCAGAAAAAATCAGGAGATCATCGAAAGTACATTTCCGCCTCCGCAAGCTTCTGTCTCTGCAAGATCACATCTGGGGCACGTTCTGGTGCCCTGTCGGAGGGGGATTCGGATACGGAGGGCTTCTTCATCAACACCATGACCTCTCTGATGATGCGTGAGAAGTTCACCATAGACCTACGGGTCCATAGCTAGTAGCTAGATGGCTTCTTTTCTCTCTTGGATCTTCAATACAAAGTTCTCCATGATCTTCATGGAGATCTATCCGAAGTAATCTTCTTTTGCGGTGTGTTTGTCGAGATCCGATGAATTGTGGATTTATGATCAAATTATCTATGAATCTTATTTGAGTTTCTTTTGATCTCTCTTATGCATGATTTCATATCCTTGTAATTCTCTTCGAGTTGTGGGTTTTGTTTGGCCAACTAGATCTATGATTCTTGCACTGGGAGAAGCGCTTGGTTTTGGGTTCATACCGTGCGGTGACCTCACCCAGTGACAGAAGGGGTAGCGAGGCACGCATCATGTTGTTGCCATCAAGGGTAAAAAGATGGCGTTACTCTGTTTGTCATGAACTCAATACAGTAGATGCATGCTGGATAGCGGTTGATGTGTGGAGTAATAGTAGTAGATGCAGAAAGTATCGGTCTACTTGTCTCGGACGTGATGCCTATATGTATGATCATTGCCTTAGATATCGTCATGACTTTGCGCGGTTCTATCAATTGCTCGACAGTAATTTGTTCACCCACCGTGATATTTGCTATTTTGAGAGAAGCCTCTAGTGAACACTATGGCCCCCGGGTCTACTCCACACCATATTTTCAGTCTTACACTTTTTCTTCGTTGCACTTTGCGCCTTCAGATCTCACTTTGCAATCAATCTTGAAGGGATTGACAACCCCTTTAAAGCGTTGGGTGCAAGCTATTTTGTGTTTGCGCAGGTACTCTGGACTTGACGAGATTCTCCTACTAGATTGATACCTTGGTTCTCAAACTGAGGGAAATACTTACTGCTTCTGTGTTGCATCACTCTTTCCTCTTCAAGGGAAAAACCAACGCAAGCTCAAGAGACGACAGAAGGATCTCTGGCACCATTGTCGGGGAAGGATTTTTGTTCCCGTAGCAGAAGAATTTCTGGCGCCTTTACCGGGGAGGATCAAGTCAAGAACTCATCCAAGTATGTGTCGCAAACTCATCTCTTGCATTTACTTTTTTGCCTCTCGTTTTCCTCTCCCCCACTTCTGAAAAAACAAAAAATTACAAAAAAATATTTGCCTTTTTCATTCGCCCTTTCTTTCGCTTGCTTTCTATTTGCTTGTGTTGCCATGTGCCTTCAATATGCTTGCATCTTCGCTTGCTGAAAATCTAGTGATATGGATCCTCATCCACTTGCTAATCTCTTTAAGAGATCCAATTATGTTGATCCAATTGCTAGTGAGTTGAGTGCACTTTACTTTCTCTATGGAGTTTTGCTTGAGATGCGTGAATCTAAAAATTGTGATGAAGAAATTTATGAAGTGATTCACGAGGGCTCCTTGAATGAAAAGCATGATTGCAATGGTTTCACTATAAATTCTATTAGTGACAATCATGCTAAAAATATGCAAAACCCTAAGCTTGGGGATGCTAGTTTTGCTTTGTCCACTACTTGTTGCAATGATCATGATTGGGGTAATGATTTTTCTTATGATCTTGAGAAATTGTTTAAGCCTCATGATGAATATGATATTTGCAATAATATTGAAAGTGGGTTTGGAGAAGTCATGACTTTAGTTGATGATAATCCCACTATTTTTGAAGAGCGTCAACTTTGCATGCATGTGGATCATGAAAATAATTTCCTATGGGATAGCTATTTTGTTGAATTTGAATATGATCCCACATGTAATTGTTATGAGAGAGGAAAATATTGTGGTAGAAACTTTCATATCACTAGATCACCTATCGTTATGTGGAGATTGCTATTGTCTCTTTCTTCTTCCTTGTATATGGTAACTATTGGTTGTCTTGACAATCTGTTTTCTTATAAAATGCCTATGCATAGGAAGTATGTTAGACTTAGATGTGATTTTCACATGCTTTATGATGCTCTCGTTGTGCTTCAATTCTTGTCTTTTGTGTGAGCATCATTGATTTATCAATGCCTAGCTAAGGGCGTTAAACAATAGCGCTTGTTGGAAGGCAACCCAATAAATTTATCTTTATCTTTTTATTTTGTTGCGTCCACACTATCATAATTCTGTTATGATTGTGTTTTTTGTGTTTCTTTTTGCGTTTGAGCCAAGCAAAACCTTTATGACTAGTCTTGGTAATGGTTGTTTGATCCTGCTGGAAAAAGACAGAAACTTTTCACCCACGAGATGATTTTTCATTTTTATTCAAAAAGAGCTTTTGAGTTGATTTTTTTATGCTGGTTGATATGCCTTTTGCCCAGGCAGTCGTAATTTTTCAGAATTGTTGAGGTACCAGAAGTATACGAAGTATACAGATTGCTACAGACTGGTTTGTTTTTGTTGAGTTGGTTGCTTGTTTTGATGAAACTATGGATAGTATCGGGGGGTACTAGCCATGGGAAAGTGAGAATATAGTAGCCCAGCACCAATATAAATAGAAATCAAGATTGCTACAATCCCAAAAGAGGTGGTAGTTTGTTTTCTTGTGCTAATGTTATCACGAGTTTCTGTTTAAGCTTTGTGTTGTGAAGTTTTCAAGTTTTGGGTGATATTCTCATGGACAAAGAGATGAGGAGTGGAAAGACCTTAAGCTTGGGGATGCCCAAGGCATCCCAAGCCAAATTCAAGGACACCAAAAAGCCTAAGCTTTGGGATGCCCCGGGAAGGCATCCCCTCTTTCGTCTTCAATCCATCGGTAACATTACTTTGAGCTATATTTTTATTCACCACATGATATGTGTTTTGCTTGGAGCGTCTTGTATCGTAGGAGTCTTTTCTTTTTGTTGTGTCACAATAGTCCTTGCTGCACACCTTTTTGAGAGAGAGAGACATGCACTCATCGTGATTTTGCTAGAATTCTCATAGTTCTTCACTTATATCTTTTGAGCTAGATAATTTTGCTCTATGTGTTTCACTTATATCTTTTAGAGCACGGCGGTGCGTGACTTGGTAGTTGTCTTATGCTATGAAAGTAGTTCCAAAGGTGATAGGTACCCAAAGAGGATACAAAAACCTCCATCTTCATGTGCATTGAGTAGAAAGAGAAGTCTTGATTCCTCTCAATTAGTTTTGAGGCATGGATTTGGTAATATTAAGAGTTATGTTAGTAGGGTGTTGTGAATCTAGAAATACTTGTGTTGAAGTTAGTGATTCCCATAGCATGCACGTATGGTGAACCGCTATGTTAGTAAGTCAGAGCATAATTGATCTATTGATTGTCATCCTTTGTGTTGAGGTCGGGATCACGCGATGGTTAACACCTACCAACCCTTCCCCTAGGAGTATGCATTTAGCACTTTGTTTCGATTACTAATAAAAACTTTCGCAACAAGTATGTGAGTTCTTCATGACTAATGTGAGTCCCTGGTATAGATGCACTTTCACCTTCCACCTTTGCTAGCCTCTCTAGTGCCGCGCAACTTTCGCCGGTACACAAACCCACCATATGCCTTCCTCAAAACAGCCACCATACCTACCTACTATGGCATTTTCATAGCCATTCCGAGATATATTACCATGAAACTCCCACCGTTCCGTCTCACGACTTGTGTCGTCACTCTCGTATTGCCATTGCATGATCGTAAGATAGCTAGCAAGATGTTTCAACATCATACCCGAAGCTAGATCGTTGCACATCCCGGTACACTGCCGGAGGCATTTCCTATAGAGTCATTTCTAAGCTTTGAGCTGTGAGTAAATAAATGTGTGATGATCATCATTATTAGAGCATTGTCCCATGTGAGGAAATTAAAAAAGAGAGGCCAAAGTGCCCAAATAAAAAAAGACAAAAGAGAAAAAAGAGGCCCAAGACCCCCCCAAAAAAAGAGAAAAAGAGAGAAGGGACAATGCTACTATCTTTTTCCACACATGTGCTTCATAATAGCACCATGTTCTTCATGATTGAGAGCTTCTTGCTTTGTCACTATCATATGCTAGTGGGAATCTTCATTATATAACTTGGCTTGTATATTCCAATGATGGGCTTCCTCAAAATTGCCCTAGGTCTTCGTGAGCAAGCAAGTTGGATGCACACCCACTAGTTCTCCTTTTGATCTTTCACATACTTATAGCTCTAGTGCATCCCTTGTATGGAAATCCCTACTCATTCACATTGATATCTATTAATGGGCATCTCCATAGCCCTTTGATACGCCGAGTCAATGTGACCATCTCCTCCTTTTTGTCTCACAACCACCACCACACTCTATTCCACCTATAGTGTTATATCCATGGCTCACGCTCATGTATTGCGTGATAGTTATAAAAGGTTTGAGAAAGTAAGAGTGTGAAAACAATTACTTGGCCAATACCGGGGTTGTGCATGATTTACATTAGTTGTGTGAGGATGATGAAGCATAGCCACACTATATGATTTTGTAGGGATAACTTTCTTTGGCCTTGTTATTTTGAAAGTTCATGATTACCTTGCTAGTTTGCTTGAAGTATTATTGTTTTCATGTCAATAGCAAACTATTGTTTTGAATTTTACGGATCTGAACATTCATGTCACATGAAAGAAGTTGCAAAGTACAACTATGCTAGGTAGCATTCCACATCAAAAATTCAGTCTTTATCACTTCTCTACTCGAGGACGAGCAGGAGTTAAGCTTGGGGATGCTTGATATGTCTCCAACGTATCTATAATTTTGATGGTTTCATGTTATTATCTTGTCAAACTTTGGATGTTTTGCATGCCTTTTATATATTTTTTGGGACTAACTTATTAACTCAGTGCCAAGCGCCAGTTCCTGTTTTTTCCATGTTTTTGACCCCTTTCAGAGGAGGATTTTGAACGGAGTCCAAACGGAATGAAACTACCAAAAAGATTTTTCCGAAACAGAAAAAGATCGGGAAGCTAGAGAATCAGGGCATGGGGCCTGTAGGGACCCCCACAATCCCCCTAGCCGCGGCCAGGGGGGGCCGCGCCTCCCTAGCTTGTGGGCTCCATGGGCCACCTCTACCCTAGAACTTTCGCCTATAAATTCCCTAAAATCCCGGAAAAAATGAGGAGATCATCGAAAGTACTTTTCCGCCGCCGCAAGCTTCTTTCTCCGCAAGATCCCATCTAGGGCACGTTCTGGTGCCCTGCCGGAGGGGGGATTCGGATACGGAGGGCTTCTTCATCAACACCATGACCTCTCCGATGATGCGTGAGTAGTTCACCATAGACCTACGGGTCCATAGCTAGTAGCTAGATGGCTTCTTCTCTCTCTTGGATCTTCAATACAAAGTTCTCCATGATCTTCATGGAGATCTATCAGATGTAATCTTCTTTTGCGGTGTGTTCGTCGAGATCCGATGAATTATGGATTTATGATCAGATTATCTATGAATCTTATTTGAGTTTCTTCTGATCTCTCTTACGCATGATTTCATATCCTTGTAATTCTCTTCGAGTTGTGGGTTTTGTTTGGCCAACTAGATCTATGATTCTTGCAATGGGAGAAGTGATTGGTTTTGGGTTCATACCGTGCGGTGACCTCACCCAGTGACAGAAGGGGTAGCGAGGCACACATCGTGTTGTTGCCATCAAGGGTAAAAAGATGGGGTTTTCATCATTGGTTTGAGTTTAACCCTCTACATCATGTCATCTTGCTTAAGGTTTTACTCTGTTCGTCATGAACTCAATACACTAGATGCCTGCTGGATAGCGGTTGATGTGTGGAGTAATAGTAGTAGATGCAGAAAGTATCGGTCTACTTGTCTTTAACGTGATGCCTATATGTATGATCATTGCCTTAGATATCGTCATGACTTTGTGCGGTTCTATCAATTGCTCGACAGTAATTTGTTCACCCACCGTGATATTTGCTATTTTGAGATAAGCCTCTAGTGAACACTATGGCCCCCGGGTCTACTCCACACCATATTTTCAGCCTTACACTTTTTCTTCGTTGCACTTTGCGCCTTCAGATCTCACTTTGCAATCAATATTGAAGGGATTGACAACCCCTTTAATGTGTTGGGTGCAAGCTCTTTTGTGTTTGCGCACGTACTCTGGACTTGACGAGATTCTCCTACTGGATTGATACATTGGTTCTCAAACTGAGGGAAATACTTACTTCTCCTGTGCTGCATCACCCTTTCCTCTTCAAGGGAAAAACCAACGCAAGCTCAAGAGACGACAGAAGGATCTCTGGCACCATTGCCGGGGAAGGACTTTTGTTGCTGTAGCAATGCTATAGCAACCGGCAGGAGCCATAGGGTTGTCTTTAAACTAACGTTTGTGTTTGCAGATGCGTTTACTATATTGCTAGGAGGTAGCTTTAGTAGTAATAGCATAAGTAGCACGACAACCTCGATGGAGACACGTTGATGGAGATCATGATGATGGAAATCATGGTGTGGCGTCGATGACAAGAAGATAGTGCCGGTGGTTTGGTGATGGAGATCAAGAAGCACAAGATGATGGCCATATCATGTCACTTATGAACTGCATGTGATGTTAATCCTCTTATGCACCTTATTTTGCTTAGAACGTCGGTAGCATTATGAGATGATCTCTCACTAAAATTTCAAGACGAAATTGTGTTCTCCCCGACTATGCACCGTTGCTAGAGTTCGTCGTTTCGAGACACCACGTGATGATCGGGTGTGATAGACTCAACGTTCACATACAACGGGTGTAAAACAGTTGCACACGTGGAACACTCGGGTTAAGCTTGACGAGCCTAGCATGTGCAGACATGGCCTCGGAACACATGAGACCGAAAGGTCGAGCATGAACCGTATAGTTGATATGATTAGCATAGAGATGCTTACCACTGAAACTATTCTCAACTCACGTGATGATCGGACTTGAGTTAGTGGAATTGGATCATGTACCACTCAAATGACTAGAGAGATGTACTTTTTGAGTGGGAGTTCTTAAGTAATATGATTAATTGAACTAATTATCATGAACATAGTCTAATGGTCTTTGTGAATTATGATGTAGCTTGCGCTATAGCTCTACTGTTTTTATATGTTCCTAGAGAAAATTTAGTTGAAAGTTGATGGTAGCAACTTTGCGGACTGAGTCCGTAAAACTGAGGATTGTCCTCATTGCTGCGCAGAAGGCTTATGTCCTTAATGCGCCACTCGGTGTGCTGCACCTCGAGCGTCGTTTGTGGATGTTGCGAACATCTGACATACATGTTTTGATGACTACGTGATAGTTTAGTGCATAATACTTAATAGCTTAGAAGCAAGGCGCCGAAGACGTTTTGAAACGTCGCGGAACATATGAGATGTTCTAAGAGATGAAATTGAGATTTCATACTCGTGCCCTTGTTAAGAGGTATGAGACCTCCGACAAGATTCTTTGTCTACAAAGTAAAGGAGAAAAACTCAAATCGTTGAGCATGTTCTCAGATTGTCAGAGTACAACAATCGCTTGAATCAAGTGGGAGTTAATCTTCCACATGAGATAGTGATGGTTCTCCAAAGTCACTGCCACTAAGCTGTTAGAGCTTCATGATGAACTATAACATATCAAGGATAGATATGATGATCCTTGAGCGATTCGCAATGTTTGACACTGCGAAAGTAGAAATCAAGAAGGAGCATCATTTTTTGATGGTTAGCAAAACCACTAGTTTCAAGAAGGGATACTTCATGAAACGGCAAACCAGTTGCTGCTCTAATGAAGAAAACCCAAGATTATTGAACCCAAACCCGAGACTAGGTGCTTCTGTTATGAGGGGAACGGTCACTGAGGCTGAGCTACCCTAGATACTAGGTAGATAAGAAGGCTGGCATAGTCGACAGAAGTATATTTGATATACATGATATTGATGTGTACTTTACTAGTACTCCTAGTAGCACGAGGGTATTAGATACCGGTTCGGTTGCTAAGTAATTAGTAACTCGAAATAAGAGCTATGGAATAAACGGAGACTAGCTAAAGGCGAGGTGACGATACGTGTTGGAAGTGTTTCCAAGGTTGATGTGATCAAACATCGCACGCTCCCTCTACCATCGAGATTGGTGTTAAACCTAAATAATTGTTATTTGGTGTTTATGTTGAGCATGAGCATGATTGGATCTTGTTTATTGCAATACGATTCTTCATTTAAAGAGAATAAGGGTTATTCTATTTGCTTGAATAATTACCTTCAATGGTTTATTGAATCTCGATCATAGTGCTACACATGTTCATAATATTGGTGCCAAAAGATACAAAATAATAATGATAGCATCACTTAGTTGTGGCACTACCACTTGAGTCATGTTGGTGTAAAATGCATGAAGAGGCTCCATGTTGATGGATCTTTGTACTCACTCATTTTTGAAACGGTTGAGACATGCAAACCAGACTTGTTGGTATAAAACGCATGAAGAAACTCCATGCGGATGGAACATTTGGGTTCACCTGATTTTGAATCACTTGAGACATGCAAAATAATACCACATGGAACAAGAAAGTGACTTGTTGGAAGTAATACATTTTTTATGTGTACAGTCCAATAAGTGTTGAGGCACGCAGTGGATATTGTTATGTTCTTACTTCACTGGAGATTTGAGTAGATACAGGAGTATTTACTTGATGAATCACAAGTCTGAAATATTGAAAAGTTCAACGCTATTTCAGAGTGAAGGTCGTCATGACAAGAGGATAAACTGTCTATGATATGATCATAGAGATGAATATCTGAGTTACGAGTTTTTGGTACATAGTTAAGACAGGAAATTGTTTCGCAATTCATGTCACCTGGAACACCATAGTGTGATGGTGTGTCCGAACGTCATAGCCATGCCCTATTTGATATGGTGCATACTATGATGTCTCTTATCGAATTACCACTATCGTTTATGGGTTGTGCATTAGAGACAACCGCATTCACTTTAAATAGGGCACCGCGTATTTCCGTTGAGATGACACGGTATAGACTATGGTTTGGAGAAACCTAAGTTGTCATTTCTTGAAAGTTTGGGGCTGCGATGCTTATGTGAAAAAGTTTTAGTCTCATAAGCTCGAGCCCAAAGCGGATAAATGCATCTTCATAGGATATCCAAAACAGTTGGATACATCTCCTATCTCAGATCCGGAAGCAAAGTGTTTGTTTCTAGAAACGGGTCCTTTCTCGAGGAAAGGTTTCTCCCAAAATAATTGAGTGGGATGTGGAACTTGATGAGGTTAGTGAACCGTCACTTCAAACAGTGTGTAGCAGGGCGCAGGAAGATGTTCCTGTGGCGCCTACACCAATTGAAGTGGAAACTGATGATGGTGATCATTGAGCTTCGGATCAAGTTACTACAAACCTCGTAGGTCGACAAAGGTCGCGTACTACTATAGAGTGGTACGGTAACTGTGTCTTGGAGGTCATGTTGTTGAACAAAAATGAACCTACGAACTATGAAGAAGCGATGGTGGGCCCAGATTTTGACAAATGGCTGGAGGCCATGAAATCCGAGAGAGGATCCATGAAAGAAAACAAAGTGTAGACTTTGGAAGAACTAGTTGATGGTCATAGGACTATTAAGGAAATGTGGATCTTTAAAAGGAAGACACACGATGATGGTGAAAAGTCACTATTAAGAAAAGCTCGACTTGTCGCAAATATGTTTCCGACAAGATCAAAGAGTTGACTATGATGAGACTTACTCACTCGTAGCGATGCTAAAAGTCTGTTGGAATTATGTTAGTAGTTGCTGCATTATTTATGAAATATTGCACATAGGATGTCAAAACATTGTTTCCTCGACGGTTTCCCTGAGGAAAGGTTGCATGTGATACAACTAGAAGGTTTTGTCGATCCTAAAGATACTAACAAGTATGCAAGCTCCAGCGATCCTTCAATGGACTGGTGCAAGCACCTCGGAGTTGGAATATACACTTTGATGAGATGATCAAAGCTTTTGGGTTTGTACAAGGTTTGTGAGAAACTTGTATTTCCGAAGAAGTGAGTGGGAGCACTATAGAATATGTGATAAGTATATGTGGTTGACATATTGTTGATCAGAAGTAATGTAGAATTTCTGTAAAGCATAAAGGTTGTTTGAAAGGGTTTTTTTTAAAGGAAGACCTGGATAGAGCTACTTGAACATTGAGCATCAATATCGATGGAGATAGATCAAAATGCTGAACAGAACTTTCAAATGAAATGCATGCCTTGACAAAGTTTTTGAAGGAGTTCAAAATAGATCAGCAAAGAAGGAGTTCTTGGCTGTGTTGTAAGGTGTGAATTTGAGTAAGACACAAAAGCCCGACCACGGCAGAAGAAAGAGAAAGGGCGAGGGTCGTCCCCTATGCCTTAGTCGTAGACTCTACAGTATGTCATGTTGTGTACCGCACCTGATGTGTGCCTTGCCACAAGTCTGTTAAGAGGTATAGAGAGTGATCCAGGATTGAATCACTGAACAGCGGTCAAAGTTATCCTTGGTAACTAAAGGACTAAGGAAATTTTCTCGATTATGGAGGTGGTTAAAGAGTTTGTCGTAAAGGGTTACGTTGATGCAAGCTTTGGCACTAATCCGAATAACTATGAGTAGTGAGACGGATTCGAATAGTAGAGTAGATATTTGGAGTATTTCCGAATAGCACGTAGTAGCAGCATCTATAAGATGACAAAAAGATTTTTAAATCACACACGGATCTAAAAGATTCAGAACCGTTGACTAAAACCTCTCTCACGAGCAATACGTGATCAAACCCCAAAACTATATGGGTGTTGGATTCATTAAAATCACATGGTGATGTGAACTAGATTATTGACTCTAGTGCAAGTGGGAGACTGTTGGAAATATGCCCTAGAGGCAATAATAAATTAGTTATTATTTTATTTCCTTGTTCGTAATAATCGTTTATTATCCATGCTAGAATTGTATTGGAAACTCAAATACATGTGTGGATACATAGACAACACACTGTCCCTAGTGAGCCTCTAGTCGACTAGTTCGTTGATCAAAGATGGTCAAGGTTTTCTGGCCATAGGCAAGTGTTTTCACTTGATAACGGGATCAATCATTAGGAGAATCATGTGATGGACAAGACCCAAACTATGAACATAGCATATTGATCGTGTCGTTTTATTGCTATTGTTTTCTGCGTGTCAAGTATTTGTTCATATGACCATGAGATCATATAACTCACTAGCACCAGAGGAATACCTTGTGTGCATCAAACATCACAACGTAACTGTGCGACTATAAAGGTGCTCTACAGGTATCTCCGAAGGTGTCCGTTGAGTTAGTATGGATCAAGACTGGAATTTCTCACTCCGTGTGATGGTGAGGTATCTCGGGGCCCACTCGGTAATACAACATCACACACAAGCCTTACAAGCAATGTGACTAAGTGTAAGTCACGGGATCTTGTATTACGGAACAAGTAAAGAGACTTGCTGGTAACGAGATTGAAATAGGTCTGCGATACCGACGATCAAATCTCGGGCAAGTAACATACCGAAGGACAAAGGGAATGACATACGAGATTATATGAATCCCTGACACTAAGGTTCAACCGATAAGATATTCGGAGAATATGTATGATCCAATATGGGCATCCAGGTCCCGCTATTGGATATTGACCGAGGAGTACCTCGGGGCATGTCTACATAGTTCTCGAACCCGCAGGGTTTGCACACTTAAGGTTCGGCGACGTTTTAGTATAGTTGAGTTATATGTGTGGTTACCGAATGTTGTTCGGAGTCCGGATGAGATCACAGACGTCGCGGGGGTTTCCGAAATGGTCGGGAAACGAAGATTGATATATAGGATGACTTCATTTGGTTACCGGAAGGTTTTCGGGCATTACCGGGATTGTACCAGGAGTGACGAATGGGTTCCGGAAGTTCACCGGGAGGGGGGCAACCCACCCGGGGGAAGCCCAATGGCCCTAGGGGTGGCGCACCAGCCATTAGTGGGCTGATTGGACAGCCCAAGGAGGCCTATGCGCCAAGAAAGAAAAACCAAAGAAAGGGGAAAAAAGGGGGAGGTGGGAAGGAAGAGAAGGACTCCACTTTCCAATCCTAGTTGGGGTAGGAATCCTCCTCTCCTCCTGGTCGGCGCCCCCTTGGGGACTTGGTCCTCAAGGCAAGCCTCCTCCTCCTCCCTCCTATATATAGTGGCGATTTAGGGTTGATATAAGACAACTTTTTCCACATGCAACTCAGATCTAGACATCATAGTTCTTCCTCTAGATCGTATTTCTGCGGAGCTCGGGCGAAGCCCTGGAGGAGTAGATCGTCACCACCAACGAAGCGCCGTCACGCTCCCGAAGAACTCATCTACTACTCCATCTTGCTTTCTGGATCAAGAAAGCCGAGATCATCGTCGAGCTGTACGTGTGCTGAATGCGGAGGTGCCGTCCGTTCGGCACTAGATCAGAACGGGGCATGGAGGGGCTCGCGGGACGGTTCATGGGACGGCTCATGGGACGGATCGAGGGATGTGAAGATGTTCCACTACGTCAACCGCGTTTCTTAACGCTTCGTAATGTGCGATCTACAAGGGTACGTAGATCCAAATCTCCTCTCGTTGATGGGCATCACCATGATAGGTCTTCGTGTGCGTAGGAAATTTTTTGTTTTCCATGCAATGTTCCCCAACACTAATGACCATCGTGCCATAGTGTACTGGGATACGACAATCGTGTCGCCGACGGTCATGGGTGGGGAGCCTAAGGAGGAGGAAGAACCGGTGCAGATGCCAGTGAGGACGCCAGAGGCAGGCCGTCGTAGCTGGCAGATCGACCTCGACTCCGTCGAGGACGACGATGACCCGCCGCCCCGCACGCCGATGGACAAGAAAATGAAGGCCAGCCACTTGACCCGCCGCTCACTACGCCACAACGGCGCGGTTAGCCAGTATGAACTAGTATGAAGTGCCATGCTTATCTACCTCTATTCCCCATTCCCCTCTCCGCCGTGGATCGAATCTACCGCCGGATCGAACGCGAAAAAGTAGTGCATGACGAACAGAAAAGTGCTTACCGCCATTGCCGCAGGCTAGGTGATGATCCGCTCGCCGGTGATGGAGTCTGGTGGTCTTCTTGCTCTCCCCCGATCCGCCGCCGCCGGTAAGAGTTAGGAGAGTGGGGGAGAGTGGGGAGAGGGAGCGGTGGGGGGCGATGAGGCTAATAACTGCCGACGCTTCGGGAAGCAACGCGGCTTCTCGAGAGTGGCCGCGCGCATGCAGCCGCCGCCGCCCACGTGCACCGCTCGGGCCTCGCTGTGGAGAAACTGCCGATTCGAGCGTTTTCATAGCGCCATTCCCAGAAGCGCTTTAAACATCGTGTCATGCAGACCCAACAATGCATGCAACCAATCAAACAGCATGTTTTTTCATGCGCGGACATGGTTGGTCCTTCATGCACGCAACCAAACGCCCGCAGGTTGCTTTGCAGGAATGGTGGTCGGTTAGTTGGTTGGGTCATCATGCGTTGCGCGCTCCCGGTATGATCCGGGCTGCTGTTGCGCACGCATCTCGCGGTGCTGCCGAAATTTATTCAGACAACGGCCCATGACGTGTAAGCTAGGCCGAACGGACGGCAACAGTATGTTAAACACGAGAGTTAGTTGAGATATGGTAGTTAGGATAGCTATCATTGTAACAACCTTGTATCTGGCTTTGCCAACCCGTATATAAATATACTCCAAAGGACATCAGGTTATGATGCGCCGAATCATCTACTTCTCCAAGTTTCACATGGTATCAGGCCTCTCTACTTAACAGCCTCGGTCATCATGGGATCTCCCTCCGCCGCCAACTCCTCCTCCTCCGTCATGGGTGCTCTCACCCTTACCGCACCCCTCCCCTCTCCGGCGGCCTCCTCCATCCCTGCTCCTTTCGCTAGCCTCATCACTGCCCGCCTCACCAACACCAACTATCTGATGTGGAAAGCACAGATTCTCCCACCCCTGCACATCTCCAACGCCGTCGGCTACGTCGACGGTTCCTCTCCCGCCCCCGGTCAGCTCCTCCATGCTGATGAGAAGGGCGTGCAGGCACCCAATCCCGCATACACTGATTGGTTTCGCCAGGGCCAGATCGTCCTCAGCTACCTCATGGCGTCGCTCACGGACGACGTCCTCCAACAGGTCATCCTGTTCACCACTTCTCGTCAAATCTGGACTCACCTCGAGCAGATGTATCTCTCCACTCCCATGCCAGTGTTGTCCAGATCAAACTCGAGATGGCTACCTTCCGCAAAGGAAATCTATCCATGGTTGATTACTTCACCAAAATCATAATGAACGCTGATCATCTTGCTGCTGTCGGTCGCCCTATGCGTGATGAGGACATCATCACCGCCATCGTCACCGGCCTTGACAACGACTACGAGCCCCTCATCACCGCCGCCACTACTCGCCCTCAAGGCATGTCGCTTGCTGAGTTTTACTCTCACGCGATCGCCTTCGAGCGCCGTCGTGAGTACAACGCTGCTCGTCTCCACCAAGCCTCCAACAACTCCTCTGTCAACTACACCGCCCGTGACAGAGGTGGCTACCGCGGCAGGGGCCATGGCAACCACAACTACGGTGATCACGCCGGCTATTAGGGACACGGCAACAACAACAACAGCCGCGGCGATCGCGGCAATCGCAACAGTGGTGGTGGTGACTACGGTCACAACCGCGGCGATCGTGGTGACCATGGGGGTCGTGATGGTGGTCGTCCCCACTACCAGCTCTGCCGCAAGCACGACCACCTTGCCTGGGAGTGTCTCCAGTGCTTCAACTTCGCCTTCCAGCCACCCCAATCCAAGATGGCTGCCCTCGCCGCCGCCTCACCGCCGTCCATCCTAGGCGATCCAGCCTGGTACACGGACACAGGGGCTACCAATCACATCACTGCTGATCTGGATCGCCTCACCACTCGAGAGAAGTACACCGGCCGCGATCGCATCCACACAGCTGACGGTTCAGGTTTGCCCATATCTCATCGTGGTCATGCACTTCTTCCCACTCCATCTGCTACACTAAAACTCCGTAACGTGCTTCATGTTCCTGATGCTGATAAAAACCTTCTTTCTGTCAATCGTCTCATTACTGACAATAATGCCTATCTAAAATATTATCCCACCTATTTTCTTATGAAGGATTTGACCACCAAGAGAATTCTTCTCCGAGGCAGATGTGAGAACGGGCTCTACCCTATTCGGCCGTACTCGTTCCATGCTCTCTCCTCAGTCAAACTCATGGCAGAAGATTGGCACTCCCGGCTTGGCCATCCGGCCTCCCAAGTAGTTCAGCATGTTTTGGCATCCAATAAATTAGCATCATCCAGTAGGTCCTTGAGTCATGTCTGCAACGCATGTCAGCAAGGCAAATCGCATCAGTTACCGTTTCCTAGGTCTACACATGTTTCTTCTTCTCCTTTGGAGTTAGTTTTCTCGGATGTATGGGGGCCTGCTAAGAATTCTTCTAGTGGGTTCGAATACTATGTATCTTTCATTGATGATTATAGCAAGTTTGTTTGGATTTATCTTCTCAAGAAAAAGAGTGATGTATTTCATGTATTTCGTGATTTCCTCGCACATGCTAAACGCCTTCTCTCTCGTAAGATCCTGTGTGTGCAGTCCGACTGGGGTGGTGAATATGAAAAACTTAGCAATACCTTCTTCCATGAATTAGGTATTGATCATCATGTCTCTTGTCCACACACACATCAACAAAACGGGTCAGCTGAGAGGAAACTGAAAAGACCTCAATGACGCCTAGAGGGGGGGGGGTCAATAGGCTGTTTAAAAACTTCTTCGGATTTGGCTTGAACCTAATGCGG
Organism: Hordeum vulgare subsp. vulgare; assembly: GCF_904849725.1. NCBI lineage: Eukaryota > Viridiplantae > Streptophyta > Magnoliopsida > Poales > Poaceae > Hordeum > Hordeum vulgare. The sequence continues at coordinate 596,829,137 of NC_058524.1, forward strand.
AAATAAACTAAGAGGGTACTTGTCAAGCACAAATCCTAAATGCACTAGGCACGGCAACGTGTATCAACAACACGATCTACCAAGATGGACACAATACAGTTACTAACAAGCACAAGTAAGTTACACAAACTTACTTGAGCTATATCACACGACAAGTAGGTGAACAACACAAGATACTAGATCACACTATATCAACACGATGTATCAAGGGATGCAAGTATGAACGTGTGGATATAGAGGGTATGCTTGAATGATTAATCTTGTACAAGAAATGGCCAACACAATATAATGAGCACAAGCAATATGCAATGTATGTATGCTCAAATAACACAAGTAAACCACAAGTAAGGAGTTAGGGTTAAGGATAACCAAGGCCACTGAGACGAAGATGTATCCCGATGTTCACTTCCTTGGAGGGAAGCTAGTCACCGTTAGAGAGGTGGATGTTACCACGAAGGCACACCAACGCCACGAAGGCTCACCCTATTCTCCCTTTGAGATAACACCACGAAGGCGTTTCTCAACCACTAGTGGTAAGCCTTTGAGGTGGCTTCCAAACCCTCACAAACTTTTCCGGGGGAAATCACACGGATTGATTCCTCTCCGAAGAACTCCTACCGCCTAGGAGTCTCCAACCTCCAAGAGTAACAAGATCACGGGGAATGCTCAAAACTTGCTCAAATCACAAATAGCTTGGGTTGAGAGAAGGAGAGGGAGACGATCTATCTTTTGATTGGAACAACTCTCAAAGGGTCTCACAAATGCTCTTGGGATCTAAGATTTGGAGTGAGCAAATGTGTGTGAGGTGGAAATGTGTTCTTATGAGGATAAGGTTGTGTTGGGCCACCCTCTCACGAAGTGGGAGGGGGTTATTTATAGAGTGGAGAGAAAAAGAGTCGTTGGGGACACCTTAAGTCACACAGGGTCCGGACGTCCGACAGTTGTCGGACGTCCGAGACTTTTAGGCATGACTGGAACTCTTATGAATTCGTCAGCGGCCGTACGTCCGACGGGGGTCGGTCATCCGAGGCCTGTAGATGTGCCTGATCATATTTGAATTCATCAGCATACGGACGTCCGGAGTGGCCCAGAAGTCCGTGTTATACAGCACAATTTCTACTGGTGGTAGGTTCCAGATTTCCGACGGGTGCCGGACGTCCAGCGCTCGGACGTCCGGAGGGAGCCGGATTTTCGAGATATAGAACTCAACTTCTACTGGTGCAGGCTTCCGGGTTTCCGGGACTTGGCCGGACATCCGGGCCTCGGACGTCCGGAGGGAGCCGGAAGTCCGAGTTATAGAGCACATGTTCTTCTGGTGCAAGGCTCCGGATTTACGAAGCCTGTCGGTCGTCCGAGCCTTGACCGGTCCTCGGACGTCTGGAGGGAGCCGGAAGTCCGAGTTATATGGCTCAAGTTTCTCTGGTGCATAGTTCCGGAATTCCGAAGTTGGTCGGCTATCCGGGCCTCGGACGTCCGGAGAGAACCGGAAGTCCGAGTTATATGGCTCTGATTTCTCTGGTATAGGATTCCGGATTTCCGAAGCTGTCGGTCGTCCGGCCCTCGGACGTCCGGAGGAGGCCGGATGTCCGAGGCACTGGTTCTGTTTTCAGATAATAGCAGAGCAGTGGAGATGTGGTCTGAACAGAAAGTGAAGATGTAGTTTGAGCAAGTTCATCGCAAAACCTGTGATCCCCTCTTAATAGTGTGGGATCCCTAAGGACTCAAGAATCATAAAAGAGTACTGATGATCCATACTTGAGTGTATACTTTTATTCGCTGATCATTACTCCGCACCACTAACGTCAAAGGAACTGATACCTTTGAGTTAGCCCTTTCACCTGAGCTTGATGTTGTTGTTCCTTCTTTGCTCAAGTTGAAAGCAAGACATGATGAAGTCTTCAAGTAGCTTTCCCATACCCAATGCGGAAAGCCTAGCTTATGTATTCATCTTCATTTGTCCACCATGTGAACATCCACAAGAATCAAGCATGAAGTTCTCAAGAATGCTTATCTTGATCTTGTCCTGTCCACTATGTGAACATCCACAAGAATCAAGCATGTAGTGCTCAGGAATGCTTATCTTGATCTTGTCCTTGTTAGCACATGAGATTGTCCTTATCAACACATGATCATTGACAATAGTTTCAATGATATATTCGTGTTGATCCACTTGAACTTGCACACCACAGTCTTGATGACGATCACCACTTGACGTCATCCTTCATGGGTTGTATGAGATCTTCCTTTTGACGCAAGCCCAATGGAAACACACCTAACCCCCACATAGGAGTCTCACAAAGACCATGGGTTAGTACACAAACACGTAATGGACAATGCTTACCATACCATGAGATCACTTGATCCCTCTCAGTACATCTTATACGCTTTGTGTGTTGATCATCTTGATTTACTCTTTGTCTGAGATCTTGATTAACCTAGTGTTTCTATGACCATTCTTTGGATAATAGTTTGAATAACGTCTTGGTCAACATATAAACTCCTTGAACCCAACAGATGGACTTCAAGAAGTGCCTATGGACAAATCCTATAAATATAACTTAAGGCAACCATTAGTCCATAGGAATTGTCATCAATTACCAAAACCACATATGGAGATATATTATGCTCTATCAGAAACACCGTCACATTGTTGACATGGGCTTGTCTCTCTTATCACATGCATCTATGCCTCTACGGTATTGGGATCATCCGTTCCTCTCAGCCTGCTATCTCATTAACCGACTCCCTAGTCGTGTTATCAACAATCTGAGCCCCATGGAGAAACTGTTCAACACCAAACCTGACTATATATCACTCTGAACCTTTGGTTGTGCTTGCTGGCCCAACTTAAGGCCATACAATGACAACAAACTTGCTTTTCGTTCTCAACAATGTGTGTTCATAGGTTATAGTATTCGCCATAAGGGATATAAATGTCTTCATCTACCTAGTGCTCGCATCTATATCTCACGCGATGTCGTATTTGATGAGAGAATTTTTTCCTTTTCTCAATCCCAAACAGCACCTATACCACCAAGAATCTCTGAACATGCCATTCTCCTACCTTCACTTGACCACATGAAATATGGCATACCTATCTCGGATTCTAACGTGGATGCACGGCTCAGATCTCCTCAGCAGGCAGCAGCAGCAGATGGTGCCAGTCCGGCCTCCCGATCAGGAAACGTTGTGTCTCGGATCCCGCAGCGACAGACGACATCAGCTCGCCCACTGTCGCTTCACCAGGACCTGATATGGTCTCGCGATCAGATGATGCTCGTGTTCTGGACCTTGCAGCTACCGGCTCGCCAATCACCCCGCGAGTGGACACCAATCTCGCGGATATCAGCTGCTCGCCCTGGCCTACTGCACCTCCTTCGCCCGCGCCTGGTGCAGAACTACAGGAGGATTCTCTGGTTCCCGCTCCAGCTACTGCAACTGCACCTCCACCGCCCGTGCATAAAATGACGACCCGGCTGCGTGATAACACTTGGAAGGGCAAAGATCGCACGGATGGGACTGTTCCCTATAACCCGTCTCGTCGTGCATTTCTTGCTTCTCACGAGCCTGCCAACCATCGTGACGCTCTCCAGTGCCCGGAGTAGCGTCAGGCTATGTGCACTGAACTTGATGCTCTTCATGCCAACGGCACCTGGACGCTTGTTCCTCCGCCATCCAATGTCTATATTATTGATTGCAAATGGGTGTTCAAAGTAAAGCGTAAGGCAGATGGCTCAGTTGATCGTCTCAAGGCTCGTCTCGTTGCCAAAGGATTCAAACAGAGGTATGGGTTGGACTACGATGACACATTCAGTCCCGTCGTTAAACCTGTTACCGTTCGCTTGGTTCTTTCCATTGCTGTTTCCCGTGGTTGGTGTTTACGATAGCTCGATGTCCAAAATGCATTCCTCCATGGCGTTCTTCAGGAGGAAGTATACATGCGGCAGCCCCTGGGTATGCAGATGCCCGTGTCCCTCATTACCTCTGCATGCTCCGAAAGGCGTTATACGGCCTCAAGCAAGCGCCCCATGCTTGGTATTCCCGCCTCAGTTCTCGCCTTCAGGATCTTGGTTTTGTCCCTTCCAAGGCTGACACATCCTTGTTCGTTTACAATCGCGGTGGGGTTACTATCTTCATGCTTGTATACGTCGATGACATTATTGTTGCCAGCTCCTCTCGGCCCACTGCTCTCAAGCTTCTTGCTGATCTCAAAGTTTCCTTTGCTATCAAGGATCTTGGTCCTCTGCATTACTTCCTTGGAGTTCAGGTGAAGTCGTCACCAGAGGGGCTGGTTCTCTCTCAACAGAAATATATTGGCGACATCCTCCACTGTGCTAACATGGAAAACTGCAACATTGCAAGAACACCCATGTCCTCCAGTGAGAAGATCAGCAGAGATAGTGGTACACTTCTCCCACATGACGACATCACAAAATACCGGAGTCTAGTTGGTGCACTTCAATATTTGACGCTCACACGACCAGATATTTCCTTTGCAGTAAACCGGGTATGTCAATTCTTGCATGCGCCAACTACGGTTCACTTCTCTGCAGCCAAACGTATCTTGAGATACTTGAAATACACCTGTGATATGGGGCTGTCCATACGCAAATCTCCCTCTATGCTCCTCAGTTGTTTCTCAGATGCAGACTGGGCTGGGTGTAGTGATGATCGTCGATCTACACGAGGATTTGTTGTTTTCCTTGGTCCAAATCTTGTGTCATGGAGCTCAAGGAAGCAAGCCACCGTATCAAGGTCCAACACAGAGTCTGGGTACAAGGCTCTTGCCAATGGAACAGCTGAAGTGATCTGGATACAGTCTGTTCTTGGAGAATTGGGCGTTTTCATGCCAAGATCACCGGTCTTGTGGTGTGACAACTTGGGAGCTACCTATCTATCTGCCAACCCTGTCTTCCATGCAAGAACAAAGCACATAGAAGTGGATTTCCATTTTGTTCGAGAGAGGGTTGCAGCTAAGGCATTGGAAATACGTTTTATCTCCTCGAAAGAACAGGTTGCAGACATCTTCACCAAACCATTGGCTGAATCTCCATTCGTGTCTAATAGGTTCAATCTTAATCTTCATGGAAGTTAAGATTGAGGGGGAATGTTAAACACGAGAGTTAGTTGAGATATGATAGTTAGGATAGCTATCATTGTAACAACCTTGTAACAACCTTGTATCTGGCTTTGCCAACCCCTATATAAATATACTCCAAAGGCCATCAGGTTATGATGCGCCGAATCATCTACTTCTCCAAGTTTCACACAGTATGCCATCCGGTGGTTACAATGGCCTGGAAATTCCTTTTTCTTTCTCTTTTGGCAATCTAACATCCTGCTTTTCATATGTTATAAACCACCAATATACACATGAACGGAACGTTGTCAACCACCAACGGAAACCGAACCTGCACAAAGGGAATTATCAAGGGATGCGTGTCAAGGATGACCAATGGCATGCGTAGCCAGCCCATTCTTGGAGCTTTTTAGGCAACAGTAGAGTAATGATTGTCGAACTAATATTTTCTGCTGACCTTCATTGACCAGAAGAAGAGTAGAAGACTTGTCGTATGGCACCGCCGGGAGGCTGGATCTCCGGCTGCCACCGTCGAAGAGATTAAGCAGCCCTAAGATTTTGAAGACACGAGGTGAAACAAAAGATCGGGGTCCTTAATATAAACAACATAACACTGATATCCAATGTACGCGCCCCTGTTTGGATACTCTAACTTGACTGAGGTTAGAGTTAGTTTCTAACTCTAGACTAACCCTGAACTAACTCTAGTCTTTGCTGGTGTTTGGATGAAAGGGTTAGTCTGATAATAAATGTAATTTTTTCAATCATTTGACTTCTTTAATCCGGATTTGTTGTGGCCGGCGGGGGCAGACGGACTGGTGCGACGGATTGATGGAAACGGGAGCGGCGACGGGGCTGGCGGGGGCGGGCGGACTGGTGCGGCGTGACGGAGGAGAACGGGGCCGGAGGTGGCGAGCGGACGGGGTCGGCAGGGGCAGACGGACGAGGGCGATGGCGAGCGGACGGGGGCGGGCGGACTGGTGCGGCGTGATGGAGGCGAACGGGGCCGGAGGTGGCGGGCGGACTGGGGCGGGCGGACTGGTGCGGCGTGGCGAACGGGGCCGGAGGTGGCGAGCGGACGGGGTCGGCAGGGGCAGACGGACGAGGGCGATGGCGAGCGGACGGGGGCGGGCGGACTGGTGCGGCGTGATGGAGGCGAACGGGGCCGGAGGTGGCGGGCGAACGGGGTCGGCAGGGGCAGACGAACGAGGGCGATGGCGAGCAGACGGGGGTGGAGGGGGCGGGCGGACTGGTGCGGCGAGATGGAGGCGGACGGGAGCGGCGGGGACGGGCGGACTGGTGCGGCGAGATGGAAGCGGCCGAGGGCGGCGGGGCGGGCGGACGGGGCGAGCGGAAGCGGACGGCGATGGAGAACGAGCTGCAGCGGTAGGAAGAACGATAGGGAGCGTGCACGAATGGATAGGACGGATCCGGTGCGGCTGCATGCGGCAGAAAAAGAAAAAATTTTAAGGCCTCACTACAACTAGCTCCAACTAGCACCACTCCACATGAATAGTTTTTTGATGAGTTAGTTTAGTTCAACCCTAACTAGCTCAAAGTAGCTCTAGCCGCGAGATCCAAATAAGATCAATATAAATAACATAACACTGTATATAAAGATGTTATTAGTAAACACTAGAAATCTAGTGTCACTGTGCCCTTGCCACTAGCTAATGGTACTTGGGCTAGGCCAAATGAACTACTTCCTCTGTTCCACAATATAAGAGCGTTTTTAACATCATACTAGTGTTAAAACTGCTTTTATATTATGAGACGGAGGGAGTACTTTCTTAGAGCATCTCTAGCAAATCCCGTAAATTGGTCAACATCGTAAAAATGAGGTGTTTGAAGTTTCGGTTGGATAAACAACGCGGAACAAACCCCGTAAAATTTATTTGACCCTTAAACTTTTTAAGGGGTGTGATAAATCCATCTGTGAAAATCTTATATGTACAGTTTCGAAGGCAATATACAATTCAACGCGTAAATCGGTCAAATCTCGTTGGAGCAAACGCGTCGTCGCAGAACTGGACGGGATGTACCTGAAACTCACCGAAATCCGTCGCTGCACGTCGGAAGAGGCTGCTCCACGCTGGCATTTTGCCGCCGCCGGATAGAATTACGGCCGGTTCAACCTCCACTCCCGAGGCGAGGCCGTCCACGAGCAGGGCGGAGCAGGCCACTGGCGGCCCGAATCAGGGTGGGACGGCATCGAAGAAGAGCGAGGCACAGGTGGAGGAGCTCGCGCGGCCATGTTGGGGAACACGCACGCGGTAGCGGGCAATGCCGGCTCAAATCGGGGACGAGCGGGCGCGCCAGGAAGCGCGGTCGAGGCGGGCGACGCATGGCTCATTCACTGCATGCGTGACCTGAAAATGGACGGCGCCGGGATGCGGTGGGCGACGTCGAGGCGTCAAGACAAGGCACGCCGTGGCCGGAGACGGCTTGCCGGGACAGGAGGGGAAAAAATAATTATAATGAGATACAGTTTAATTTATGGGAGCTTCTTTGTCCGAAAGAGTTTATATACGAAAAAGGTTTCCCCCCGCTTTGTATTACAAAGCAACCAGCCGATACAATCAACAGTAGGTGCTGGGGCGGAAGCAGCACAATCACAACCAAGAGAAACAACAAGAGAAAAATGCCGACAACGACGGATCGACGGAACGAAGACGCTTCATGACCACTGCGCCCATCGAAGATCTCCCACCAAGATCCAAGGCTCCGAAGCACCGGTACGAATCAACACCTCCAAGAAGGACCGCGACGATGGCGACGCTGCTGCCAAGGGTTTCCCCCGGTACATGACGAGGCAATAGGAAGGGTCACCCCCGACGCCCTCCAAGAAGGTCTGGCAGCACCCACCGGCGTCGCCGCGTCGGTGTCGGCCAGGCCAACAGGGGTTTCCCCCGATCACAACCTTCACCTCGGATGCTCCAGAGCCTTCCACCAAACCGACCACCATCTTGCGCCACCGCGGTCACGAAGCCTCCACGCCGTCTCACCACGGCACCATGAAGTGAGGCCTGCACAACGGGGAATAGGAGCCGAGACTAGGGGCCACAACACTGTCGACACGCGGGAGGGTACAACCTCCATCGTCGACGACGGTAGCCGACCGGGCACAATAGCATGAGCATACGAGGCCCGTGGGCCCATAGGCCCGGTCGGGCCCTCAACGCCCATAAAGCTCCCGCCATCGCGCTGCAGCAGGCGCGCCATCGGCGTCGCCGCCCCCTGTCCGAGCTGCTCCTCCTCACCACCACACAGACGACGTTGAAGCCACGCCGGGAGCCGGCCCGGTAGGACCCATATGGGGCCCACAGGGCCCAGATCTGGGTCGGGGGTATGCCGCCGACCAACCTGCGTCACCATGCCGTCTCATCGCCAAGGGGCAATACCACCACCTCGCGCGTCGTCGGCGACTGCTGCCGCCGCCGCCAACACCACCCGGCCAAGCGTTGGGGGCGACCGTCGGCGGCGGCAGGGAGGGAAGGGGCACGGAGGGAGGCCGAAGAGGGGAGGGGCTCGCGCCGCCCCGGCCACTTCCCGGGGAGACGGCACGGGGCGGATCCGGGAGGGGGCGGCGGCGGGGGGGGGAGGGTGGGAGGAACCCTAGGGAGCGGGGCTAGGACAACGGTTGTGAGCCGACCGTCCGAAAGAATTTCACACCTAGTTAATTGCCCGTGCATTGGTACGGGAGCCAATATTTTTGCAACACAACCGAGATTATATTGAGAAAACATGATGAGTTGAGATCATCAAAACATCTACCCGATCTTACAAACATGATATTTTGAGCAACGTTAAGATAAATACGCATCAATTCCACATATCAGAGTGAAAGCAAGCATGAATCAAGTATAGTAAACACGAAGTTCAAATTAAAGGAAGCATGTTCACATCATGATGGCTAAGTTCACCACAAGTCTCTATTGCAAATTATTTTCCTATGATATGGCTCAAATACCCCCATACACTTGCGGGAATCACAAATTATAGGGGATTCCTGTCATATGTGAGCAGGTTGATTCCCATCATATGTCATGTAGGGGATTCCTCAATAATGTGTGTTCATTCCATGCATATGTCAAATGTATGCATATCTCTAAGATTTGTACTAAAAAAATTCTCACAACGACAAACAAACTGTACCAGTTCAAAATAAAATGGCAACCTTTTGTCCTCTTTAACCAATCAATTCTCCCATATAAGCATGAAGGAAGTAGTAGTGCATTATGATCACACGACTTCTTATCCAGTTAGAAAGGTAGTCAATACTTCCACCACAACAAACTCAACATTCTCAAATATAAATTATCATAGAAATTGCTTGGTATTTAGATGTTTATTTGCCCAATTGTTACTTCAAACCTTACATATGCTAGCAACTAAGATTTCTGGAAATTGAAACCTCCCCATGGTCCGGCTCCAGCAGAGTACCGGCTCGCCTCGTTGTTCTCGTGTTGCGTAGCCTCTCTCTGTCGAGGTGGCAGCATCGTCATGATGGCCTCCTCCAAGCTCTCGTTCTCATCATAGTCAGCTCAAGAATTTTTTTTGAAAAGGAATGTTTTTGTTTATAGATGACAACTACATCATCAATATTTAGACATACAAGACCAACAATGAAGAATTTTGTAACAACTACTTGTTTTATGTGGGTATATATAAGCTCCCACATTTTGCATTACAAGTTAGAAAACAAAAAATGACACTCCCTCCAATCCATATTAATTGACACTACTTTTGTACAATCCGATCCATAATAATTGACGCTGCTTTAGTACAACTTTGTACTGTCAATTAATATGTATTGGAGGGAGTGGTTAGTTTCCTTTTTCCAGTTTGCAAGACATACAATTATACAAAACATGTTATTGTAGCTACTTTGTTTTTTTCTCTCCAAGCAAGAATAAATAAATGGAAAAAGATATGTGTGTGTATTATAATTGATTTTTCTCTCCCAGCAATAATATGCATAAATGTGAAGAGAATATAGCTTACTGTTATATGTGCGATCATTGTTCCATCTACATAGTTAAGAGGAGAAACAATGAACTACAATACACCATAAATTGGCTGCAACTTCAAATAAGAAAATGTCCAGACAGAAAAAGACAACAATGAACTTGAGATCAGCGTTCTTGCCTCAATCTCCTCTCGGTCTTGTTGACGCCTTTGAGAATTCCTGGCATTTCACGTGGAGAGGAAGTCTCCATCCCTACAACGGTACATCCACCAAGTTAAAAAAAAGGTTCCCTACTTACCTCCACAACAAACTCTAATGGATTCACGGAGCTTTAAAGTAGGCTTTCTGAAAATAAAATAAAAATTGATTTAGAACACAACTTACAAAATTAAGTTAACTGGGAGATATGGCAAAATTCCTGAAATTCTCATAAGATTTGTACTCTGAATGACAATAGAGAAAAGAAAAGATCTGAATAACCATAATTGGAAGGATAGAACAATATTAGCTTTAAATATAATTAGCTAGGTGAGGCTGCAAGAACAACATACAAAGCTAGCATGGCTCTAGCAACTAACAAATTACATTTTAGGCAAGCACGCCTAACCAGCTACAGACCATTTAATCGCTGGTGCTGAAAGAGATAACTCTGAAATGCAGAGATGCACGTTTCCTTGCATCCTTAGCTATTTGTGTGCCTCCCCTTTGCCGGATGGTCTTGTACTCTTCTTCATGTTGCACAGGCCATAGCCCTCGGGGCTCGTTGGCACGTCCATTCATTGCTGCTCCTTCTACACCACATCTCCAACTATGATAAAAAGGCAAAGGATTCAAGTTTGAGTTAGTCAAGGAGTGACCTAATTCTTATGGAATTAATCGAAAGAAATGATCCCTCTTTGCAGATGCAAATAACATCTTTCAGCATTGTACAATTTGCCTTCTACAAGTACTCATGAGAGTTAAAATATGCATCCATGGACCGTCTATTTGCAGCATCATGACCACAAGTGGCACCTGCAGTAGGAAAACATATGCAGTTCTAAGAACTTTATGGTATAACAATTTTATAACATGATAAAACCAATGTAAAAAAAATGAACAGACCATATAATTAAACTGAATCTAAATGTCACTGATAAATTTTCTGGATAATCTATTCCAAATGTGTAGAAAACTTCCTAATACCGGTACTTTTGGTAGAATAAAGGAATTGCGAAAAGCATCAAGCCAGTTACACTCGTCGCCATGCATCTTGTGCATCACCTTCTTTTTCCTTAACCAAAACCATAGGTAGCACATTACGAGGATAAATCACAAGCTTTCGTAGAGCACTCGCTCCAATTGAGTTCAAGATCTACCGGTTTAATCAATTTCAGTTGGTCATGATGATTGACAAAAAAACTCCCATAGAGCAAAAGAGAATGCATTACAGATAGTATGGTCAATCATAATGTCTTTGGTTATCATTTGGCCTATTCCATGGTGTTAGATAAATGTCACATTTGGATTTGCCTAGGATGACACGGATTATATATCACTAGTGTTCGTTACGTAGGAAAAACATACTGAAATAGATCTATGCCTGGTTGGTTATTTATCTACAACAAATCTATGAATTGGTTTGTTACAAATTATATATGTGAAAATGCACATGCACCAAATCCTGAAGAAAATGCAAGGCAAAATGATTCAAATGGGCTGGTTACCAACAAGGCGACTAATGCCTTCTGTCAGTTTTCTTCAGCAGAATCGTCCTCGCCTTCCATCGCGACATCAAATTATCAGAGCAACAAAATGTACCACTGCTTGAACAAGATCACTCGAGCAGTGGCACGGCTCATCAGGTGATGCTCTCAAAAGCTTTACAGCAGAACTAAAAGCGCTTTCAACCTTGTGAAGACTAAAGAAAGGTCATGATCATGCAGTAGTTTTGTCCTCGGGATGAGCAGACGACTTTTGGAAGCAAAACCAGGGAGGGTGGAGGCCACCAGTGCCTTGCCCCGACGAGAGCTTTGGGAAGCATCGCCCGTGCGTCCCCTGTGCCCTCTCGGATTTCACCGCGCGGCAATCAGTTCAGTCGCCTCATATCCGCGTCCAACGAGATCCTCAGAGTCTAGAAGAGGCAATACCGATTGTGTGTGAATGGGAGACGGTTCCGGCGGCGTTGGAGGCATGGTTGGGGCTCAGGCGGCATCGACGGGTGCGGGTGGGGGCTCAGGCGGCACGGACGAGGACGGGCCGAGCGGGGGACCGGGCGATCGGCCTCACCGACACGGGCGTGGGCGAGCGGCGGTACCGGTGGGGACGGGGGCGAGCGGCGGCATCGGTGGGGGTGGGGCGAGCTGCGGCACCAGCGGGTGCGCGAGTCGGGGCGTGCAGCAAGCGGCGACACCGGCGGGAGCATGGGCGAGCGGTGGCACCGACGGGGACGGGTGCGAGCGGCGGCATCGGTGGCGGCAGGCCGAGCGGTGGCACGAGTGGCTGGGCTAGGCGGGGCGAGGGGTGGCACCAGCGGATGCGCTAGGCGAGCGGCGGCATCGGTGGCGGCGGGCCGAGCGGTGGCACCAGCGGCTGCGCTAGGCGAGCGACGAGCGGCGGCTGCGCGAGCGTGGGAGCGGTTCCAGCGTAAGGCGTGGGGTTTGTTGGGTAACGTAGCATAAATTCAAATTTTTTCCTACGCATATTCAGATCTTCCTATGGAGAGACCAGCAACGAGATAGGGGTAAGAGCATCTTCATACCTTTGAAGATCGCTAAGCGGAAGCGTTGCTAGAACGCGGTTGATGGAGTCGTACTCCCAGTGATTCCGATCGCGGTGTGATTCCGATCTAGTGCCAAACTACGGCACCTCCGCGTTCAACACACGTGCAGCCCGGTGACGTCTCCCGCACCTTGATCCAGCAAGGAGGAGGGAGAGGTTGGGGAAGAACTCTAGCAGCACGACGGCGTGGTGTCGATGGAGAGACGAGGTCTCCCGGCAGGGCTTCGCCAAGCATCGGCAGAGAGGAGGAGGAAGAAGAGCAGGGCTGCGTCGAGGGAGAGGGAGAAGTCTGTCTCCCAAGGGCCAAAACCCCTCTCTATTTGTAGGAGGAGGGGGAGGGGTGCGCCACCCCTAGGGTTCCCCCTAGGTGGTGCGGCAACCACCAGATGGGAGGGGGCTGGCGGCAAGGGCAAGGAAAAGGGGGGGCGCCCTAGGTGGGCCTTGGGCCTCCCCTGCGCCTAGGGTTCCCCCCTTCCCCCTTCTCTGGTGCGCATGGGCTAGGTAGGGAGCGCACCAGCCCACCTAGGCCATCTAGCCTCCCGGGGTCGTTGCCCCCTTCGGTAGACCCCCGGGGCCACCTCCGGTGGTCCCGGTACGTTACCGGTGACGCCCGAAACACTTCCGATGTCCGAAACCATCCGTCCTATATATCAATCTTTACCTCCGGACCATTCCGGAGCTCCTCGTGACGTCCGGGATCTCATCCGGGACTCCGAACAACTTTCGGTAACCTCGTATAACAATTCCCTGTAACCCTAGCGTCATCGAACCTTAAGTGTGTAGACCCTACGGGCTCGGGAGACAGGCAGACATGACCGAGACACCTCTCCGGCCAATAAACATCAACGGGGTCTAGATACCCATGGTGGCTCCCACTTTCTCCACGATGATCTCATCAGATGAACCACGATGTCAAGGATTCAATCAATCCCGTATATGATTCCCTTTGTCTGTCGCTATAGAACTTGCCCGAGATTCGATCATCGGTATACCCATACCTTGTACAATCTCGTTACCGGTAAGTCTCTTTACTCGTTCTGTAGCACGTCATCGTGTGACTAACTCCTTAGTCACATTGAGCTCATGATGATGTTCTACCGAGTGGGCCCAGAGATACCTCTCCGTCACACGGAGTGACAAATCCCGATCTCGATTCGTACCAACCCAACAGACACTTTCAGAGATACCCGTAGTGCACCTTTATAGTCACCCAGTTACGTTGACGTTTGATACACCCAAAGCACTCCTACGGTATCCGGGAGTTGCACAATCTCATGGTCGAAGGAAAAGACACTTGACATTAGAAAAGCTTTAGCATACGAACAATACGATCTAGTGTTGTGCTTAGGATTGCGTCTTGTCCATCACATCATTCTCCCAATGATGTGATCCCATTATCAATGACATCTAATGCCCATGATCAGGAAACCATGATCATCTATTGACTAACGAGCTAGCCAACTAGAGGCTGGCTAGGGACACATTGTGATCTATTTATTCACACATGTATTACTGTTTCCTGTTAATACAGTTATAGCATGAACAATAGACTATTATCATGAACAAGGAAATATGATAATAACCATTTTATTATTGCCTCTAGGGCATATTTTCAACAGGGTTTCTCTTCCTAGCGTGGGGGTTTCCTTATTAGCGATTGGACGAGGTGGGAAGGTAGAGGGGATTTTTATTGAACCGATTGATTTCTTTATTTAATCGCCTGGTTTATCGCGTGGTTTATGGAGGGTTGAAAAAAAAATCGGTGGAAAGCCTAGCGGTATGAGGGGGGATCGCACGAGGTCGAACCATCACGATGATGGCAGATCCCCCTTTAATAGTAGCACATTACCATAGGTAGCACATTACCAGGGTAAATCACAAGCTTTCGTAGAGCACTCGCTCCAATTGAGTTCAAGATCTACCGGTTTAATCAATTTCAGTTGGTCATGATGATTGACAAAAAAACTCCCATAGAGCAAAAAAGAATGCATTACAGATAGTATGGTCAATCATAATGTCTTTAGTTATCATTTAGCCTATTCCATGGTGTTAGATAAATGTCACATTTGGATTTGCCCAGGATGACACTGATTATATATCACGAGTGTTCGTTAGGTAGGAAAAACATACTGAAATAGATCTGTGCCTGGTTGGTTATTTATCTACAACAAATCTATGAATTGGTTTGTTACAAATTATATATGTGAAAATGCACATGCACTAAATCCTGAAGAAAATGCAAGGCAAAAATGATTCAAATGGGCTGGTTACCAGCAAGGCGACTAATGCCTTCTGTCAGTTTTCTTCAGCAGAATCGTCCTCGCCTTCCATCGCGACATCAAATTATCAGAGCAACAAAATGTACCACTGCTTGAACAAGATCACTCGAGCAGTGGCACGGCTCATCACGTGATGCTCTCAAAAGCTTTACAGCAGAACTAAAAGCGCTTTCAACCTTGTGAAGACTAAAGAAAGGTCATGATCATGCAGTAGTTTTGTCCTGGGGATGAGCAGACGACTTTTGGAAGCAAAACCAGGGAGGGTGGAGGCCACCAGTGCCTTGCCCCGACGAGAGCTTTGGGAAGCATCGCCCGTGCGTCCCCTGTGCCCTCTCGGATTTCACCGCGCGGCAATCAGTTCAGTCGCCTCATATCCGCGTCCAACGAGATTCTCAGAGTCTAGAAGAGGCAATACCGATTGTGTGTGAATGGGAGACGGTTCCAGCGGCGTTGGAGGCATGGTTGGGGCTCAGGTGGCACCGACGGGTGCGGGTGGGGGCTCAGGCGGCACGGACGAGGACGGGCCGAGCGGGGGACCGGGCGATCGGTCGCACCGACAGGGGCGTGGGCGAGCGGTGGTACCGGCGGGGACGGGGGTGAGCGGCGGCATCGGTGGGGGTGGGGCGAGCTGCGACACCAGCGGGTGCGCGAGGCGGGGCGTGCAGCAAGCGGCGGCACCGGCGGGGGCATGGGCGAGCGGTGGCACCGACGGGGACGGGTGCGAGCGGCGGCATCGGTGGCGGTGGGCCGAGCGGTGGCACCAGCGGCTACGCTAGGCGGGGCGAGGGGTGGCACCAGCGGATGCGCTAGGCGAGCGGCGGCATCGGTGGTGGCGGGCCGAGCGGTGGCACCAGCGGCTGCGCTAGGCGAGCGACGAGCGGCGGCTGCGGGAGCGTGGGAGCAGTTCGAGCGTAAGGCGTGGGGTTTCTCTTCCCAGCGTGGGGGTTTCTTATTAGCGATTGGACGAGGTGGGGAGGTAGAGGGGATTTTTATTGAACCGGTTGATTTCTTTATTTAATCGCGTGGTTTATCGCGTGGTTTATGGAGGGTTGGAAAAAAATCGATGGAAAGCCTAGCGGTATGAGGGGGGATCGTACGAGTCACGACGACGGCAGATCCACTTTAATGGTAGAGATTTTTAAGGGGTCAATTTTTTTACGATGTCCGTTAGAGATACTCTTAATGTAGCAGTGCAGATCCACAAACTTGTGATTGGAGGAAAGATATGTATCGCCTTTTGCGAGCGCTAAAAGTAATCAGACATGCGCTGCGACTCTTTTTTGTTTTTTGACAACGACATGCGCTGCGACTCAATAAGCACAACGATATTATTTTTCACAATATGTAACTGTTCACACCCATAATAAAACCTGCAACTATCCACGTCGAGAACTACTACGATCTTTTGCATGCAAACTGCAACGGTTCAAGTCCAGAACCAGGAACTAACTTCACCCAAGTTTTAGGAACCATCCGGAACCTCCCGCCTGGTTTTGGGAAGCTTCCCAAAGTTTTTTCACGCATTGTTTCCCCACCTTTTTCTTCTGTTTTTCTATTTTAAAGTACGTTTTTCTGTTTTCTATTTTTCTTAACAAATAAACAAATATTTTAAAAACTTGTGACTATTTTTCAAATGCACAACCATTTCTTAAGTTCATGATCACCTTCTGAATTTACGGACATTTTTTCAAATACATCAACAAATTTTAAATTAATATTATTTTCTTAAATTTGTGAACAATTTTCAAATCTCATTCGTTGAACAATTTTTAAATTCATGATCATTTTCCACCGAACAACCTGCAAACCTTGATTGCCAAGATTTGTTTTTGTTTTTGAATTCATCTGCAATTTTCAAACTCATGAAAAATATTCATTATTTTCAAAAAATAATTAATTTATTAGACATTTTTCCACTGTCATCAACTGAACGATTTTCAAATTCATGATTTTTTCATTTCTTGGACAGTTTTGTTTATCCATGGTTTTTTTAGAACCCGAAACTGACTGACCCTGGTTTTGGGAACCATCCGGAATCTCCCTCCCAGTTTTGGGAAGGTCCCAATTTTTTCCATGCATTGCTTCTCCACCTTTGTTTCTTATGCTTTTCAATTTTCTGTTTCCTTTTCAAATACGCGAACATATTCAACATTTCCTTTCAAATACGTGAGTATTTTTTTAATTGATGAATATTTTTCAAGTTCTTTCTTATTAAATTTTTATATTTGGTTCAATTCATGGACATTTTTTAGTCCATGGATATATTTTTAAAAAATTCTTGATTTCATTCTTCTTGATTTTTAAAATTTTATAAATAATTTTCTAATTCGTGAACACTTTTTAAAATTCGTGACCATTTTTCACAGAACATTTTCTAAACCTCGTTCATTAAGCAACTTCATTTTTTTCATGGTTTTTCAAAAAATCTTGAGTATTTTTTTAATTCATGAAATGTTTCCCAATTTGTGATAAAAAACAAAATTCTCAAACAATTTTAAACTCTCATCCAATGAACACTTCTCAAAATTAAGATTTATTAAGTGCATGAATTTTGTTCAAATTCATGAACATTTTTCGCATTTGTGATAAAAAAGATCAAATTTCTGCATCCAATGAACAATTTTCAAATTCATGAAAAAATAAATCAAATTTTTGATTTTTTTTCAGCTTCGTTAACAAATTCGAACTTGTGATTTTTGTAGTCCACGTAGATTATTTTGGATGGATGGCCTATTTTTTATTTGCATGAACATTTTTTATTTGTAATTGATCGTGAAAAAATGTCTGATGAAAAAACGCAAAAGGCCTGAATTTGTTTGAGCGGTACAAGCGCGCTATAGAAGCTGGAACCATTAATCATTAGTGCTACTGCTATACTTCGTTGTGTGCTTCATGCATTTGGACTGCTGCCTGATGCTTACTCGGTAGGCATGGCAATTTTATCTATGAATTTGGATACCACCGGATACCTAACCCGATTGGACGAGGGTACGGAGCGCATTTTTGTTCATGCATTCACGATTTGGATACCCATGAATAATCACTTTGGACACGGTTATAACTTTTGTTCCATGTATATCCAATGGGTACCCGTATGTCACGTGACCCCCTATGGCAGTGACACTAAACTAAGAAAATGGTCAACCCCCTACACAAAAGAATAACCATGTTCGGAATGAGGATCCGCAATTGAACCAAAGAATGAGATATCGCAAGTGCACGTACCCCGTCGTTTTCGCATTTGAAGAACACCCATCCGGGGTGGTTCGGCGTGCCCGAAGTAAGCCGCAGCACTGTCCGCGTGCAGTCGTCGCACTGTATGAGCGGCAACGGCGAGCCACAGATCCGCTGCGCGAGCGCTGAGCCCGGTGGACGGCCGGACGAATCCATGCCCGCAAATCGTCGGCGGCGCCGGGAGGACGAATCCGTCCCTGCATGCGCTGATGCGTCCTTGCCGGGGCTGCGGGAGATGCTCCCCGATCACTCCATCGCTTGGCGCAGCCACCGGCGGCCGGCAAAAGCCAAATTCGGCGGCCAAAATCTTGGGTGAAGGGGGAGAAGGGAGGTGGTTGGTGGGGGAAAGCGCGGGCTAAAATGTCCCCCCACCAACCAATTCTCCCTTATATGCAGGGCAGCGCAGCGACGAAGGGGGAACCCGCGAATACGCGGATTGGGGCCGAGATTTTGCCGCGCCCCGCAAAAATATTTGCGAACCGGGGCGTGATGCGGGGTATAATCAGACAGGTTTTTTCACCCCGACCCGTACTTTGACGATTATTTTGTGGATCGGGACGGGATGCGGGGTCTGCTAGAATTGCTCTAAGTTATCGGTCGTTATCGTTTGTTCGGTTAAGACTCGCGAAATTAATGGGGCGCCTAGAGCAGGAAACGGACAAGATTCATCTCATTTCCCTTTTTCTTTCTTTCTTTCTTGGCTACTTCGTACACATTGCACATTTTAATTTAACAGTTTTGCTGAAACTCAGCTAGCTGAGTTTTAAGTATGGTCATAGTCACTTTATGTCCCTCTGGTTGTCTCGCTAGATTCACCCTGTCTTTTGTTAATTGCGGGAGCCATGATGGACGGCTCGTCTCGTAGGAGAATCAGCCATGTGCATGAGTTTTCTCCAGGCCTTTTTGCTTATTTGAACGAGCTGAGTTTTGTGAGTCTTTTCTTTTTTAACCGACGTAAAGAAAGATGGGGTCTAAAGATGCCACGCTGCTAGCTTTGTGCATGTTTTGTCATTTGTTCACTATAGCTTCTAGGGGTAATAAGTTCTTTCTTTTTTCTTTTTCTTTTTTGCGGATGAGGGCTAAGCTTATTTTAATTTCTTTTTCTTTTTATCTTCTTCTCATGATGTATCGTTGTATTTTTTTTCTTCTGTTTTTCTTTCTTATTTCACTATATAGAGTAGACAATTGTTTCCCTATTTTCTCTTTTTCTTGACTTTAGTATATTTACTTTGCTTTAGAATAAAATTCATTTGTTACTGGATATTTCAAATTGATTGTTTAGGTTTTTAGTTTTGCAAAAAATGTCTCTTATTTTAAAAAAAAAACCATGTGAACACAATAATGAACTTGAGATTGGAAAAAAGGGGCCGCAACTCTGCTCACGAGGGGGAGTTGTCGGGGTCACTTGCATGTTCACCACTAGACGTGCAACTGCAAATGTTATGACCTGAATGCAACTGGATGTTTCCATGAGGGCCCGTAACTGCATGTTTTTAAGGCAGGGTCGCAACTGCACATTTTCAGGATGAGTTGCAACTGCATGTTTTTAAGACGGGGTCGTAACTGCATGTTTACAAGGTGGATCGCAATTGCATGTGTTTTTTAAGAGGGGTCGCAACTGCATGTTTTTAAGATGAGTCGCAATTGCATGTTTTTAAGATGGGTCGTAATTGTATACCCTCGATGGGGGTTGTCGCAATTGCACGCCTTCCATGGGTTTGATGTAATTGCATGCCTTCAACAGGGTTGCTGCAATTGCATGTCTTTTTGATGGGGGTTGCAATTACATGCCTTCCAAGGTTTTGCCGCATTTGCACGTCTTATAGGGGTTGTCGCAATTGCATGCTACGGAGCCAGTGCAATTTTGTACCTTCGATGGGGGGTTGTCGCAACTGGATGCGTTCCACGTGGTTGTCAACTGCACACCTTCCACGATTTTTGGTGTAATTGCATGCCTTCCACTGGGTTGCTGCAACTGCATGCCTTCGATGGGGTTGTTCCAACTGCATCTGCTCCACGTGTTTTGTTCCAACTGTATGTGCAAATGCATGCCTCCAAAGGAGTTTGTTGGAATTGCATGTCGTCGAGGCATTTTGTTGCAACTGTATGCCCGTAAGGGTTTTGGGCCAAGTATATGTCGAAAATGGAGAAGTGCAATATAATAAACACCTTTGGTTATATATATGATGTAATGCGCTTTTTGTGCGAATACTGGTGTTTTGAATGTGTTTTTTATATGATTTATGCTAATACCTTCAACAGGGTCGCCGCAACTGCATGCGTGCAACAGGGTCGCCGCAACTGCATGCGTGCAACGGTGTCGTCGCAATTCGCATGCCTCCCAACTGATGTTGTTTGTTGTTGATGTTGATGTGACCGCGTGCCTGCCGTAACTGCATGCCCTCCCATGTGTTTTTTGCCGCAATTGCATGCCTTCCAATTGATGTTGTTTGTTGTTCTTGATGATGTGACCGCGTGCCCGCTGTAACTGCATGCCCTCCCATGTGTTTTTTTCCGCAACTACATGCCTGCAACGGGGTCGCCGCAACTGCATGTCTTCGATGGGGTTTGCCGCAATTGCATGCCTTCCAATTGATGTTGTTTGTTGTTGTTGTTGATGTGACCGTGTGCCCGCCGTAACTGCATGTCCTCCCATATTTTTTTCCGCAACTACATGCCTTCAACGGGGATCGCCGCAATTGCATGTCTGCAATGGGGTCGCCGCAACTGCATGTCTTCGATGGGGTTTTGCCGCAATTGCATGCCTTTCAATGGATGTTGTTTGTTGTTCTTGATGATGTGACCGCGTGCCCGCTGTAACTGTATGCCCTCCCATGTGTTTTTTCCGCAACTACATGCCTTCAACGGGGGTCACCGCAAGTGCATGCCTGCAACGGGGTCGCCGCAACTGCATGGCTTCGATGGGGTTTGCCGCAATTGCATGCCCTCCAATTGATGTTGTTTGTTGTTGTTGTTGATGTGACCGCTTGCCCGCCGTAACTACATGTCCTCCCATATTTTTTTCCGCAACTACATGCCTTCAACGGGGATCGCCGCAATTGCATGTCTGCAATGGGGTCGCCGCAACTGCATGTCTTTGATGGGGTTTTGCCGCAATTGCATGCCTTTCAATGGATGTTGTTTGTTGTTCTTGATGATGTGACCGCGTGCCCGCTGTAACTGTATGCCCTCCCATGTGTTTTTTTCCGCAACTACATGCCTTCAACGGGGGTCACCGCAAGTGCATGCCTGCAACAGGGTCGCCGCAACTGCATGGCTTCGATGGGGTTTGCCGCAATTCCATGCCCTCCAATTGATGTTGTTTGTTGTTGTTGTTGATGTGACCGCTTGCCCGCCGTAACTACATGCCTTCCCATGTTTTTTTCCCCGCAACTACATGCCTTCAACGGGGATCGCCGCAATTGCATGTCTGCAATGGGTCGCCGCAACTGCATGTCTTCGATGGGGTTTGCCGCAATTGCATGCCTTTCAATAGATGTTGTTTGTTGTTGTTGATGATGTGACCGCGTGCCTGCCGTAACTGCATGCCCTCCCATGTGTTTTTTTCCGCAACTACATGCCTTCAACGGGGATCGCCGCAATTGCCTGTCTGCAACGGGGTCGCCGCAACTGCATGTCTTCAATGGGGTTTGCCGCAATTGCATGCCTTCCAATTGATGTTGTTTGTTGTTGTTGTTGATGTGACCGCGTGCCCGCCGTAACTGCATGCCCTCCCATGTGTTTTTTTCCGCAACTACATGCCTTCAACGGGGATCACCGCAATTGCATGTCTGCAACGGGGTCGCCGCAACTGCATGTCTTCGATGGGGTTTGCCGCAATTGCATGCCTTCCAATTGATGTTGTTTGTTGTTGTTGTTGATGTGACCGCGTGCCCGCCGTAACTGCATGCCCTCCCATGTGTTTTTTTTCCGCAACTACATGCCTTCAACGGGGATCACCGCAATTGCATGTCTGCAACGGGGTCGCCGCAACTGCATGTCTTCGATGGGGTTTGCCGCAATTGCATGCCTTTCAATGGGGTTTGCCGCAACTGCATGGCTTCGATGGGGTTTGCCGCAAAAAAACATAAAGGGTTCATGAGGTTTTTGCATTTCTTATTTTTTTCCCTAGCATGCAGTCGGGTCATAAGAACAAATTGAGCAAATATGGATAGCGAATAAACCTTGCTTCAGAAATAGAAAAACGAAAAAATAGGAAGGCGGCAAGTGTTACCTTGGGTGTTGTAGTTAGTGATACTTGACAGATCAATCTGGGTTGGTTCTTTTTATTTTCTCAATTTGCTCGTCTATCTCAATACGCAAGTACAAGTTTGAAGTCGGGTCGTAACTACAAGTTTCATAGTCGGGTCACAACTCTGAATTTTCATAGTCGAGTCACAACAACAAACTCCATCATTTAGAAAGATGATGATTTTTCAATAATAAAAAAAAACATGAGACAAGACCGGGATTGATCCTGTGCGCCAGAGGCATCATGCTGGTGACTACTGTTGAACTAAATCAAAACTAAAAAAGCAAAAACACTCGTTTTTAAGACAGCAAAGAGAACACTCCATAAATGTGTTATGGCAACTAAAATTATGTTGTACATGCCAGCCGAGTAAGACGTATATACTTTTCTTATGGGTTAGTATGTTTGCTCTAGCCACCGGCGACAAGAGTAGTAAAAAGGCCAAGCCTAAAAAAGCAATACGGCATGTGCAAATCATGGGGGAGAATAAAAAAAGCCAACCAACATATATGATGGTGTCATGTGAATGAGATCATAGATAAATCTTAGCTAGCTGAGTTCTAGGTGCTCCCTTAATTTAATAGAAAACGCCGTCTTGAAGGTTGTGCTTTGAAAAGAAAAAGGCTTGCAAAGTTCTCGATGGAAACATAAGGCTGGTCACAATGGGGAGGAACTTAGCAGTAACATCACACACTCCAATACAACTTTGCTTATGTGGCACGTATTTAGTGAAGAGAGAGGTGCTTGTGGTAACTAGCTAAGTTACCGGAACATCACACACTCCAAGAAACAATGATTCTATAGCCTAATAAATGCATTGTTGCATGACACTACATACATGTTACTCTCCATTGTGGAGGTAGGAACATAGTCTAGGAAAGCGTGTAGGTTCTTACCTTATGTTACTCTTCATTGTGACCAGCCTAAGGAAAAAGCGCATTATGCATGTGTTGTACAGTACCTCCGCAGTGTGCATTGGGAGTTGGAAGCTCCGTCGTTCATGTCCGAGGAAAGCTTCAGTTTTTATTTTTGAGCAGCAGGAAAGCTTCAGGTGAAATTGTGCCGATCGAGACCGGCGGTGATGGGTGGTGACCAGTGAGCACTGGGCAGATATTCTCGGATTTTCACGACACAATAGAAAAACGCGTCACAGGGGACGCAAAAGGCGGCCCTTGCTGGTTTTGGGCTGTCGGTATGGTGGTGGAGTTTGACGTCTCCACTCTCCACCTGCATCTTTTGCCTTCTTGCATGGCGCTCCTACATGTTTTATCTTTTTCTTTTTGAGAAATGTTGGTCCTACATGTGACTGAGTGAGAAACACACACTCTCTCTCTCTCTCTCTTTTTCCTCCAATCCATGTTATTTTCTACTAAATCAGCGGTAATTAATATGGATTGAAGGGGGTAACAATTTTTCCGAAAGAGATCTTTTAGCTGTTCATATCCGGTCATGCCAATACAAAGAGCACATAAAGTAATAAAAATTACTGCGGATCACATTATTAGCTTAGCGTGCTTTAGCTTCACGTGAACGAACGTTAGTTGCTTTTTTTTTCTATGTGACATTGTTTTTCACCTTGTTGCACGCATTTTGGATTCTGCTTGTGAGGTAAATCCGAAAATCTAATCTATTACCAAGATGATACTGGACGGCCCGGCCTTCTCAATGAGCAGCTTGGATAGCTAGTGCGACGATGCAAATCTTTCGGTTGATCCGCTACCGCTTCAACCATCTTGCGACTCGGTAGAATCGCACAATCGCATAGTATCGACATGATCCACGAAAGATTTTGCCAACCTTCAATTCTGGTTGAGCATTAGAGGCTTGAGTTTTCGCTAGAACGATTCACCTTGTTTCAAAGAACCCGGGGGTAGAGAAAACCCAGATGGATGCTTGGGCGAGCCCTAACAATATCCAATATTATTGCAACATGCTCTAGCCTCAAAGCCACGACTTACAAGGGTATATAAGGACTTTTGGACGTCCAACATAGAGTTTGAGTCCGAACTCAGAAATAAACCAAACTATAACTTATCAACCAATATAATTATTTGGAAACTCATGATAAAAAACCGGCCTAGTGTTTTGAAATTTTTGTCCAAAAGAACCATTAGTTGAATGTTATTGTCAAAAAAGACCACGTACGATATGAAATGCGAGAAGAGACCCCCACTTTTCGTGACGGCAGGCGCGCTGAATGACACGTGGCACCTGCCGCCACGGGCCGAGGCGGCCGGCCGCACAGGTGGGACCTGCCGCCAGCGCTCGAGGCGGCAGGGTGCGCACCGCGTCGTACGTGCATGCATCCAGCGAGCTCTATGTTGTGCAAGTACTTCTATCAGTCAAGTTCAGAATAAAGTCCATTTAGCTGGTAAGTAGTCCATAGATCTCTCTCGATGCCTAGCATTAGCATTGTCCCTTATTAGCTAGAGGAAGGAGTGAGCTAACCGAGTGAGCTAACTATGCCCGTCAACTATTTTACAGCGCGCACTGACGAACATGAGCTCGCCGGATGCATGCACGTAGAACGCGGTGCGCACCCTGCCGCCTCGAGCGCTGGCGGCAGGTCCCACCTGTGCGGCCGGCCGCCTCGGCCCGTGGCGGCAGGTGCCACGTGTCATTCAGCGCGCCTGCCGTCACGAAAAGTGGGGGTCTCTTCTCGCATTTCATATCGTACGTGGTCTTTTTTGACAATAACATTCAACTAATGGTTCTTTTGGACAAAAAATCAGTGTTTTGCAGATTTTGGCTTAACCTTTTCCGAATATGAGGATGGCAACATATGGGTTGAAAATCCTACATGCTTAGATTTCCAGTGCGTCCTTATTTACTTTATCTGAAGCAAGCAGTTATTCTGAAACCGAAAGGGAATACCTTATTTCCATTTTTTCCTCCTTACTTGATGATGGTGAGGCTTTCTCCCATATTTTCCTTGTGCATGACTTACTGATACTCCTAGATGTAGACAAGATTCAATCCTTGTGCATGACCTCTCTACAACCTCTAGGAATAGAAATCCCGCATACCATAATTACCAAACAAACTTCACCAATGAGGAAGATCATATAACATGCCTTATTTCACTCGACGTAGAGACCCAGATTTATTTCGAAATGAGAATAGGTTGTCTCCTTTGTAGCTGTGTAGGGCTTAGCTAGCCCCTTCCCCAAGGTTAGGGTTCTCCTCCATCATCATCCTACCTCGCTGGTGCATCATCGACATCCTCCTCCTTCATCGACTTTGTCGATGGGGTGTGCGCGGAGGACCCAATGTATCGGTAGGAGTTTCTCCGTTTGGGGCATTAGGTAGGTATCCGTTCGATGGTGGCGAGATGATGGTGTCGTCGCCGGTGTGGAATAAACTCTCCCTGCATCGCCCTTACCCGTATCGACGTGAGATATTTGGAAGATGGTGTGTCCTCAGATCTGGTTCTTTAGGCCCGAAATATGTTTTTATGCAGATTTATCTCGACCATGTTGTCCCGTGGAGTGGACAACATGGTTGCACGTCTTTGTTCTTTCCACTCTAACCGAGGAAGGTTGGTCAGTGTTGACCTCGTTAGAGAACATGTGAGGTTTGCGTTCCTCGATCCCATATCGCCAAAACTAGGGCCTTTACAACATCTTCATATTTTTCTTTTCCCGAGCAGCGATTTACTACACGGATGGTGGTCGTCGACATTTTATGGTCCACATTGATGACTTCCGGGTCGTTGCTTCTACAAACCTCCGGGTTTAAAGAAGTTTGCTCGTCTGCGCGCCCTCGATGAATGCGGGAGGAACAAGACCTTGACACCCACAATGATTTGGATGTACCTTTTGTTTTTTGTAATTTTTTTTATAAGGGTTTGTGCTACTTAATCATTTGGCCTTTCGTCTTAAAAAATTCACCGGAAGCCATTTAACAAAAAATTTCGAGAAATGTAAGTCTTCTTAAGAAAACCAGCCCGCTTCATTTGGAAGGTGGAATGGTTTCACCTGAGAATCTGAGTAAGCGAGGGGGGTAAACTCACAAATTCCCCGAATTAGAAAACGTAAAGGAAGCGAAGAAAAAGGCGGCGATTTCTATCCCCTCCCGACAGCAAGTGCGAGCTACTGAGCTCTGCCCCGCCCCGCCCCCACCCTCCCTCGTCGCTCGCGCGGCCGCCGCCCTCCCTGATCCGGCAGCCCGAGAGGCCGGTAAGCCCCCTCCCCTCGCCCGATCGTCTCACTCATCCCGCGAGCTAGGGCTCCGCGCGGCCGATCGCGGCCCGGCTCCGCCACCGCCGCGCGCAGCCGACCTCTGAAGCTCCGCTTGTTCGTTCCTTTTTTTTTCTTGGGAGGGAAGCTCCCTATTTACCTTCTTGATCGACTTGATTGTTTCGTGTGTCATCTTCGTCCTGATTAGTGAGTAGTATCGATGATCTTTGAGCTTGATTTGGAGGGCCCTCGGGGAAAGATCGCCCGTAGACTGTAGTTGGTGTAGTAGTTGGTTCTGGGTTCTGAGTCTTACAAGAAAATGTAGAAAAACGTCCCTTTTGGTCTTCAGGTTGACTCATCCAAGATCTATCCGGTTCCGGTCAACTAGTTGTTTACCCAGGTGAACTTGTTGGACATTTTTAATCCTACCAGTCTGCTAGGAAGGATGTGGTCTGAAGCTCATCTGCCGAAGCGTGCTGTGCTTACTGATTGGGTTCATCTGCTGGCCTCCTCTGGAATGCACCCCGTTTGTTCGTTCTGCGCTCAGTCCGCCCACTGATCTGCTGATCGCCTTCAGTGCTGCTTTCGTCTTGTAAAAGTAGCATGATTCATTCTTCGGTTTTGGACTGCAAGTGTCTGAAATTCCCACTCATCCGAGGCAGAGGAACTGGAGTGAGCAGATGCACACTTTGATGTGCTGCTGTGTTGTTGGCTGCTTATCCGGTCCCATTATTGCTAGTCGTTCTCATGCGCCATTTGGCTTGTTGGGATTGGTGCACAGTGTCCGGAAGAATCCCATGTGTAGGTATTAACTGCGAGAGACAAGGACTGAGGAAATGGAGTAATTAAAACATTCTCCGGATGTCTCCTTACTGGGTGGTTAGGATCTGCATATGCATCTCATAGGGCAGGCTATTAAGAGCAAGGAATTTTTGTGTTCCAGCATCACTCTCCCCGTGAGGTTTGATGTATTTCGTGGTACAGGCAGGCAAACATCTAAATGCTATGATGCCAGTAAAAGTTATCTTGTTGGTTGCAATAAGTTGCTTTGGAACTTTTTACCTGCTGTTTCTTGCTGTGTTTCAATGCTTGTTCCCTGTTTCTTGCAGTAACTTTCTGTCTTTGAAGCCCGTTGGAGGTCTATCATCTTGTCGATGTTCGTCTGGAGATAGCATGTCATGTCTGAACAACAGGACCATGTTAGTAAAAGCTCTAGCTCAAGCATCAGCACCAGCACTCAGGAAAGCGAGGAGGAAGTGTCCGTGACTATAGGCAGCCTCCTTGCTCAAGCAAGGAACGACAGCGGATATAGTCTTGGGAGGCGCCTCTTGCATTTGGGTTCCGTCCCGGTAATCAAGAGCCAATCAACATTTGTTACTTTTTAATCTTTTAATGATATTTCCTATTTGCTTCCTTGGGCTTTACCCCTAGCCGAGTCGTAATTACCCTGATGAGGTGTCTCTGAAGTCTGAACTGAACATAATTTGTCGGTGTAGTGCTCAATAGTAGCTAACGCGCATTATACTTTTGAAGTAAAACCACGACACTTATTTTGGATCGGAGGGAGTAATTCTGAATTGCGCATTGCGAAATCAAAAACGAGTCTTTTGCCATCTTTTATGACAAAATTACTAACAACCCTTTTTGCGGCAGCACCGTCCTCGAGTTAATGGAGAGATTCCTAATGTTGACAACGCAACCTTGGATCATGAAAGATTGTTGGAAAGGTAAATATCAGATCTTCTCTTCCCTCCACTTGAATGTGCTGTTGCGCCTTCTTCTGAAGTTCCATCTTTTGCATGCAAAGTTCATTTAGCATTACCTTTTATTCGACAGGTTGGGGACTTATGGTTTGGCCGAGTTTCAGATAGAGGGAGATGGGAATTGTCAGGTTTGTTTGCATGTTCGCCCCAAAAATATATTCTAGGAGGCTTTAACAGAAATTACTGTTCCAATAACATGTTAATTAACCTATAGTTGAATTCAATATGTTCCAAAAAAAAATATAACCCCACCAATGACCTATTGTTACAGTTTCGAGCTTTGGCAGACCAGATTTTTCGCAATCCTGAATATCACAAACAAGTGAGGAAGGCAGTCATGAAGCAGGTAGCCTGTTTGTCTCAGCCCATGGACATTCTGTAGTAATCTAAATAAAAGCATTGATCACGTTGCAGACTCGATAATATAATTTCATTGACATGCAACTATGCTGAATCCTGTCTCTGCTTTGTAGCTAAAAGAATTCAGAAAACGGTATGAAGGCTACGTACCGATGGAATATAAGGTGTACTTGAAGAAAATGAAAAGGTAGCACAGATTATGCTGCTTAAATGATCATGTTCACAGTTGACAGAGACACTATACTAGGTTTCGAGTATATTCATAGCTTCATATATATGCCCTGCAGATCCGGGGAATGGGGGGATCATCTGACCCTTCAAGCGGCTGCAGACCGGGTAACATGCCACTTCTAGTTTGACGATGCTTGAATGGTTTCTAAAGTAAAATCTTGTAATTTCACTTTTTTTAGCTGTAATTGCAGCATTTTTACATAAATTTTCCTGTTATCTCTAAAACATTGACTATACCTCCAAGCCCTGAGGCACAAAAAACTTCTATCCTTGTCCAGGTCCGGTACAAGTACCACTTCGAGTCTATGCAATATCATTTCCTGTCTAACATGCCCGAATTCTGTTACCATTAACATTCGGCCATATTATTGTGTCGAATCTTATAAAACGAAGTTTACTGACCAATCAGGTTTTTTTCTACATTAATGCTTTTCCTGGAAGTATCTCCCTTGTTGTCATGGCATTAGCATGCACCATTTACTCATGTTTATTATTTGCCTGACGCCTTCCTCCCTTGTATCTCTACTTGCTCACAGTTTGGTGCCAAAATTTGTTTGCTGACGTCATTTAGGGACACCTGCTTGATTGAGATAGTCCCCAGGGACCTAACTCCTACAAGAGGTGAGAGCCGATGCACTAGTATCTCTTATGCCCTTGTTATAATCCTGAATTCTATAGAGAGATTTGCTTTCTCCACGACGCCACGCTAAGATTTCGCTGGAAACACGCTATAACTAATATGCTTCCCTGGCACATGTTCCAGAGCTTTGGCTGAGCTTCTGGTGTGAAGTACACTACAATTCTTTGTATGCGACTGATGGTGAGCGTTTGTTTTGCCTAGACCTGCTGATTTTGGTGAACTACCAATTTTCATTTGCATCATTACATATCATTAAAATTTTAACAATCCATTCCAATTATTGCATTGTTCGGTCGACGGTCAGTTCTAACTTCTAAAGGACCTCCTGTTCTGTACACTGCAGATCTCCTGACTCGCAAAACTAAGAAGAAGCATTGGTTGTTCTAGGGCGGTACCGACTTCCGAGGGAGAGGAGCTTCTCTTTGCTGCAGCTGTTCTTCTCCCTTCAGTTTAGCAGGGTTGTGATACTTACTAGCGCTTACTACTTTGGGCCTTTGGCCATCATTGTAAAATCCGAAGTTGAGACTGTTTAGCACGCAGGAATTCCACGGGAACACATCCTCAAAAATATCGAAGTGTGGCCCGGGTTTGTGTAGGATTACGACGCAATGTACAGTAAACTTCAATGTATTTAGCAAGGGAAAAGCATATGGAATGTGAAACTCTCAGCTGCACGAGTCATATGTGATAGACCCTCTGGATCACATGGGTAGGGGATTCGCGCTAGTAAGAGGTGGAGATGGGTTATACCTTCTCCTTGGCTCGAGGATCCCGAGCCTGACACTATGGATGGAGAGTGACGGCGGTGAGTGTGTGTGTGCGTGAGTAGTGGCGGCGGTGGTGCTTCCCGTCGGCCTGCACTAACCCTAGATCGGTAGGGAGTGTCGGTGGGGGCTGCTGCGCACGGTGAACCTCGTACCGTGTGCGTCTGGCACCCATCTCTTTATATAGCGCGGCGACAGGGGTCCACCAACCATAGTTTGGTTGGGCGCCGGCGCGAGTCAAGGGTCCGGTGGGCCGTTGGGCCCACACATGAAAGAGATCAATCTAACATTCCCCCCTTGATCTTAACTTGATACTTTACTAGTTTCATCGCCACAGCTCAATTGTCGATAGAATCAGACAGGTATAACATACCTCTCTGCTTTGAAACGAATTTTGTTCCTTCTGGGCCTCTCATGATCTAGGAATCATAGGTTTTCCCTTAAACCCATGCAGACTAAGTGTTCCTTGAACACATCGGGTGGTAAGCCTTTCGTTAGCGGATCCGCAAGCACATCCTTTGTCCTTATATGCTCGAGACTTGTAGTGATCCTGGATTTTATCTTTCACAACATAATACTTTATATGTATTGTTTTGGTAGCATTAGTCGACTTGTTGTGAGCATAGAATACTGCGGGTTGGTTGTCACAGTACAACTTTAGTGGTTTGTCAATACAATCTACCGCTTTTAAGTCGGGTATAAATTTCTTTAACCATATCACCTGCCTGGTGGACTCAAAACATGCTATGAATTGTGCTTGTACCATGGACGATGCAACTATGGACTGTTTGGAGCTTTTCCACGAAATAGCCCCTCCAGCGAGAGTGAACACGTATTCTGATGTGGATTTTCTATCATCTCTGTCTCCCGCAAAATCTGCGTCTGAATATCCTTTTATCTCCAGGGAATCAGATCTTTTGTATGTTAGCATGAGGTCCTTTGTGCCTTGCGCATAATGCAATGCTTTCTTTACCATCTTCAAGTGCTCTATGCCTGGATTCTCTTGATATCTATCGAGTACCCCGGTGATAAAAGCTAAGCCAGGGCGAGTGAACACTTGTGCATACTGAAAACTTCCAACATCCGAAGTATATGGCACTGCTTTCATTTGATCGAGCTCGGTTCTTGGGACATTGCAATTTTCCAAAACTGTCGCCCTTGACTATAGGAGCGGGTGTAGCCTTACTCGCATGCATATTATACTTTTTGAGAACCTTTTCTAAATATGCTTTCTTGGATAGTCCTAAAACTCCATTTTCCCTATCTTTCATATCAAAATTTGTGGATAAAAACTTCTTTGTTTCTTGAAGCAGACTAACACCATTGCTCGCGATCAAGATATCATCCACATACAAGATTAAGAAAATATATTTCCCATTTTTGAACTTTGCATAAATGCAGTTATCCTCAACATTTTCTTTAAATCCAAAACTTTTAATTATATCATTAAACTTTAGATACCACTTTCTGGAGGCTTGCCTTAGTCCATAAATGGATTTTTTCAGGTGGCATCCCATATCTTCCTTGCCTTCCATGATAAAACCCTTGAATTGTCTCATGTGGACATTTTCTTCTAAATCTCTGTTTAGAAATGTCGTATTTACATCCATTTGATGTAACTCTAAGTCAAAATGCGCAACTAATGTCATTATGATTCTGAAGGAATCCTTACATGAGACTCGAGAAAATGTCTCATTGTAATCTATCCCTTCTCTTTATGTGAATCCTTTTGCCACAAGTCGTGCTTTATACTTTTCTATATTCCCATTAGAGTCATACTTAGTTTTGTAGACCCATTTACAACCTACTGTTTTGGCTCCTTTAGGAATAATTTCTAAGTCCCAAACATCGTTGGAACTCATCGAGTTCATCTCTCTTTCATTGCCTCCAGCCACTTTGATGAGTGAGGGATTCTCATAGCTTCTTCATATGAAGTGGGATCACCTTCCATATGAACCAATTATGTGTTATAAACTTTATAATCAGTATAAATAGATGATCTTCTAGTTCTGTTAGACCTTCTATGTGCCTCATTCTCTGGCACATTTTGTGCCTCAACTTTTGGCACATCTTCTAAAAATGGTTGTTGCACCTCCCTTTCATGTTCAACAACATGTTCAGTCGGATCGTGAAGGACAGGTTCCGGGTCTTCTTCCATAGTTGTCATGGTTGGAGTCACAACAGGTAGTGAGAAAAAATGTCTCTTGAGTCATCGGATTAGGTGCATGCACCCTCTTATCCTCAAGATCAATTTTCCGAACTACCATGCCCCCCCCCCTCATCATTTCGTCCTCTAAGAAGATTGCATGTCTTGTTTCTACAAACTTTGTGTATCTTTTTAGACAGTAGAAACGAAAACCCTTTGATCTATCAGGATAACCAACGAAGTGGCAACTTACTGTTTTGGCGGTGCCGCAAAAAGATTCGGGGTCATTTGAAAATGTTTGGAATTACATAAAAAAGGGGATCTAATAATTGATCTGGCCTCTGCTAAATTGTTTTAGAGGCACTAAAATACTTGATAAAAAGTTGGTTACAATTTTGTAATTGTTTAGGCAATATTTTAAACCCAGCCATGATTTTTGTTTATAGGTTTGTAAAAATATTTAAACCACTTATTATTTGAATTTTGAATTTCGAAGGAAATTTGAAATGAGATATGCTTTCAAAGAGGATCAAGCGCTGTTTAGCAAAAAGGATTATCTTAATCTTGATGACCACTCTAGCTTGATTACATTGTTTACTGTAGGTGATAATCAAGGGCGTTACACATGTGGGAGGGATTTAAAAAAATTGGGTCGGATTTGCATCCTCACAGACACGAAATGAACGTGCCATGCGTCCCCTCCGTGTCCACTACGGGCCTACTAGTCGGCCGCTCAGCCACCACCCTCGTCTTATTAAATTACATCACCTACCTCGAGGCCCGCCTGACAGTGGGTGGAAGGTCCACGTGGCCGTCCTTTTTAATTGAAGCATGCAGCAGGACTGACCTCATCCACTTCCAAACACCCGTCCACATCTAATCATACGATCCTCCCTCGCGAGCGACCAGAAACCTTAGCAAGCCCTAGCCACCACGTGGTTCTTCAACAAGAAGGGCAAAGGGAAGGGGAAAGCTCAGCACTGGCACGAGCTCTTTCCTGCGGGCTTCCTCCTGTGCCGCCGCCTGCTAGACGCGGGTCGCCATCAATGCGGGACCGGCTGTGCATACCAGTCCACCAGGCACAATAGCATTGGCAGTACCGCCAGCCACCGCAGTATCCAGATGTCAACCTCCCGTACGGTTGGCATTTGGATCTGTGGCGGATCCCCATTATGGCAGTGTCGCGCTAGGCGTGGGAGCACACGGAGGAGGTTCGCCAGCGCCGCGAGGACCTCACTTCAGAGCAGCGGGCTATGCGTGCCTACGCGCGAGACTCACCCAACTAGGAGCACTAGTTCGCGCTAGAGCACAAGGAGGAGCGCCGTCGGGGCGTCCACGTCAACCAAGCCGTCCCCTCTTCGCCGCCCGAGGTTCTCCCAGAGGAGGAAGACGAAGAGGTGGCGTACTAAGCCGCCCTCGTGTTGGCCCTACAACACGCGCTCGAGGCGAGCAGGACCGACGAGGACGCCATTGGGATGCGCTGGAGCATGCCCTCGCCTTGTAGGCTGCAGGGGATTCCCTCGAGGCCCCGCTCTTCATCCCGCCTCCGTCACCGCCGTCGCTACCCAACGTCAAGCCCAATACAGAGCCGGAGCCCACACCGACGCGGAAGCGCTTGCCGCCTCCGCCCACTTGGCCAGTGGAGGAGTACAACTGGACCAGCATTGTCCGTGAGTGGGTGAGCGCGCATGTGGTCTACTATGACGCGACACCGGAGGAGGAGATGACCCACCTTGAGCACTGGAAGGCGCACTGGCTCGCCGAGGAGGTCGTCGACAACCATCGACAGCTGTAGTGGGAGCAGGAGGAGGAGGCGATGCGCCTTGAGAAGGAGCGGGCAAGCGACGTTCGAGTGGGCTGGGTCGCCTCCCGCCTTCATCGACCTCACCAACGGCGATGGCGACGACAAGGGCAAGTCAGACGACTAGGGCGTGGATTATTTTTTTTTTGTTTTCTTATCAAGTTTTAGTTATGTTTTAAGTGGATTTTGGCCCACGGTTGTTTGGCCACTTATGTTTAATTAAAATTTTGTTATGTTTATATACGTGTCATGTGTTTATTATTAATATTTTACCCGTGTAAATTTGGTTATGCTTTTAGTTGGACGCATCATTTTTATTTTTACGTGCGTAAATTTGGCTCTGCA
This sequence comes from Hordeum vulgare subsp. vulgare, assembly GCF_904849725.1. Lineage (NCBI taxonomy): Eukaryota > Viridiplantae > Streptophyta > Magnoliopsida > Poales > Poaceae > Hordeum > Hordeum vulgare. Next base: position 596,863,939 of record NC_058524.1, read on the forward strand.
TACAATGAAAAAGCGGATGCGTACGTCCGCCTGGCCGACTGCGGACAAAGCGTGATCGTCCGGTCGGAGTCGCTCTTACTTCGGTGGCAACTGGCAAGTGAGGAGACGCGGAGACGAGCAGCGCCATCCTCCAAACTCGAAGGCGCTGTCCAATTCTCCGGCGAGCCGCGGCCGCCGCCGAGGAGGAAGGGCAGAGGGGGAGACCCTCGCGTGGCGCGGCTGAGCGGGCTGCGGCGCGGAGGAAAATGGTGGTGGTGGACGCGGCGGAGTTCGGGGCGGAGGGGTTCGACCCGAAGCGGTGGATCAACGCGGCGCTGGACGCGCGGCACCCGTCGGAGCCGCTCGACCGCTTCCTCGCCGACGCCGAGGAGCGGCTGCGCGCCGCGGCCGACGACGCCGGGGCGGCCCTCGAGCGGGACAGCGCCGACGCGCTCCGCCGCGTCCCGCTCGCCTGCCGCGACGCGCTCAGGCTCCGCGACGACGCCCTCGCGCTCCGCTCCCACCTCGCCTCCGTCCTCCACTCCCTCTCCCAGGTAGCTGCCCCCCCGCCCTTCCCGCACCCCTCCGTCGTCCCTAGTCGGATCTGGATCTCGCGCGCGGGCACGCCCGGCAATGGCATGTATGGAATATTTACTATTGCGAAATCGAGACTCGTTTGGATGGGTGTTCCGGAGCAGTGTCATCGGTTCAAATGTGCTGATTCGCATGCTGCAACTCAGTCTGGGAATGATTTATCGATTGTTCACTTTGAGGAGGCATGCCTCGTTCATTCTTACAGCTCGGACTCTACCGTCGCCACCATGTTTTTTAACTGGATCTGGATCTCAAATCTCGAGCCCTTGTCACTTGTACCTGTGTGGTCTTTGCCTTGTGCATAGCATTTTGTTTAAGATTATCATGCAATGTTCACAACGTAATGTTAGATAGCACTACCCAGAATAAGTACCAAACCCACAATTTAAGCTTTGATTTGATCTATTTGGCATTTAGATTTGGTGGCGCATTGTCTACTTTGTTATCATGTGGAATTTGATCCCTCAATTTTCCTGGGCATAGTAAAACTCTGCTAGATTTCGGTACTTGAGTTAGAAAAAATAAGGAAGAAGAACGTATTAGTTTGGGATGCTACCGTGTTTCGCACTTATATATACATCATAGTTATGCACACAGAGAACTATTGAGCATGCTGTATAAAGTACATAGAAACTCGCAAATTCAAAGCTGATGTCCATATGAACCGTGTCTAAGCATGTACGTGTATTGCCATAAAATACTGAGATCTATAGTTCTAGTGAATTACATGTTGAACATATTCTTGAAAGAGCTGCAGCAGTAACATTCTTCTCCCAGTGTGATTGAGTGTGTAGTTGTTACTGCAATGCAACTGTCTAATCCAATTGTTATGACGACAGTAGCATTTTGTTAGAATACAATTGGATTTAATTCATGCTAGATTATTTGGAACTATTGATTCCTTATTCTAATGCAAAGGAAACATTGAGAAGTATATATCAGTGACGTTAAATCACACATGCCACGTGCATGTATCAAAAACAAATTTGGCACACTTTTTTAGCTTTATTTTGGAAATGTGTCTGTTAACCAATTAGTTATGATAATCTCTCCAACCAGGCTGAGGGCTCATCTGCTGAGTCAATAACTGCGCTAGCACGAATTGATACTGTGAAACAACGCATGGAAGCTGCATACACGACATTGCAGGTATGTTTTAATAGTATCTACCATGGCACGGCACATTCAACCAGAGTACCTGCTTTACTCAAGTGGTAAGTTCTTATCTAATAATTGTGAGTCTGTTGGCTGGAATTGCAGGATGCAGCTGGACTAGCTCAATTGAGCCAAAGTGTTGAGGATGTGTTTTCGAGTGGCGATCTTCCAAAAGCCGCAGAAACCCTGGCAACCATGAGACATTGCTTGTCAGCAGTTGGGGAGGTCCTTTACTCTCCCCTCTCTCTTTCTCCCCAAGCATCTATGCATGGCCTGTTCATTTAGCCTGTTAAATGTTGCTTTCAGGTTGCAGAGTTTGCTAATGTGAGAAAGCAGCTTGAAGTATTGGAAGAAAGGCTGGACGAAATGGTTCAGCCCCGTTTATTGGATGCCCTTTCTAACCGCAAGGTTTCTGTCTCGCAAATTAGCTCATTTATGTCAACACTCCATGAAACATCTTTATTTATTTTATTTTGAACCTCTTCATGTGCATTTTTGGTTGAAAGATTGAGGCTGTGCAAGATCTTCGTGGTATATTGACACGTATTGGGAGGTTTAAGTCCCTAGAGGTGCAATACACGAAGATTCATGTCAAGCCTCTGAAGAAACTCTGGGAAGATTTTGACCTAAAGCAAAGGGCCAACAGGGCAGAGATGGAGAAGCGTGGTGGCGAAATCAATAGCATCTTATTCTCAAGCTGGTTGCCAAGTTTCTATGATGAGACACTACTTTACCTTGAACAAGAATGGAAGTGGTATGTCCATGGGATCCTGTTTTCTTCCGTTGTGTGTTTAGAAATACTTGTGGTTGTAAATTAGTTAAACAGAAGCTGGCCTATGGCAGCAGTCTAACTATCTTTGGGCCACATGAAAAATGTTTGCCCCACCGACCATCTTTGAACCGTCGTGTTTTAAAATGCCAATGCTTGCAGGTGCTTGACTGCTTTCCCAGAAGAATACAGATCACTAGTCCCAAAAGTACTTGTTGAGACCATGAGTGAGCTGAATTCAAGCTTTGTCTCTCGCGTTAATGTAGCAACTGGGGATGCTGTTCCTGAAACCAGATCTGTTGCAAAAGGTATGCATCGTGTATTTGTTTGTTTATTTGGCAAGTTATTAGCTATTTTTTCTTGTTTGTTGCATAAGAGCACTTAGTTTTATTCTCTAATTAGTTGATTTATTTTCTCTATCTCCAGGTGTACTGGATGTTATATCAGGTGACTTGCCAAAAAGCATCAAATTGCAGAATAAACATCTTGCTGCACTAATTGAATTGCACAACATGACTGGCACTTTTGCTCGGAACATTCAGCACTTATTTTCAGAATCAGATCTGGGAGTTGTGCTGAATACACTGAAAGCTATTTATTCCCCATATGAAACCTTTAAAATGAGGTAAGCTTTAAAGTCGTTTTATCTGATAAAAGCAAATGAAAGAAAATAAACCTATCTTGCATCTTGTTGCCACCTGTATTTACAAATTGATATTATTAAGTCATAATACTATGCAATTAGTTCTGTATGCTAACTTTCATCTCATGTAGGTATGGGCAGATGGAGCGCGCTGTACTTTCTGCCGCCATGGCCGGCATAGATATCCGTGGGGCTGTCTCCCGTGGTTTAGGTGCACAAGGTATAGAGCTAAGTGAAACTGTCCGTAGGATGGAGGAATCAATCCCACAGATGATAGTACTTCTTGAAGCAGCTGTTGAGAGATGCATTAGTCTCACTGGTGGTTCAGAGGCAGATGAACTAGTACTGGCTCTTGATGACGTCATGCTGCAATACATATCTAATCTACAAGAAACTCTGAAGTCCCTGAGGACAGTATGTGGATTGGATAGTACCGCACATAGTGATGCCTCGAAAAAAGATGCAGGGTTGGAGAAAAAGGAAGCACCACGATTGGTGGATGTGTCTGAAGAGGAGGAATGGTCAATTGTCCAGGGTGCTTTGCAGGTTCTTACAGTTGCTGATTGCTTAACTAGCAGAACCTCGGTTTTCGAAGCTTCTTTAAGGGCTACTCTTGCCAGGATTGGAACAAACTTTTCTCTTTCCGGATTTGGTTCTACCATGGATAAATCACCTGCTGGTACTGCTGATGAGAGCTCGGGAGCTCCTCTGGGTGGGAGGGCAGCACTTGATATTGCAACCATTCGACTCACCAGTCTACCAGACAAGTCTAAGAAACTCCTCACTGTACTGGAACAGGTAAGTTATATGCTTCTAAAATTTCTTGCATTTAGTGTTACAACGCAGGGCACATCAATTATTTCTCTGACTGCAACTGTACATCTGAACAATCAGCTAGTGACTTAACTTGCAAATGATGCATGTCAACACTACTCTTATTTAAGTAGCAATCAAGGTGTCAACACTACTCTTATTTAAGTAGCAATCAAGGTCCCAAATTATTTGACTTTTGATCTAGGGTTAAGACTGCAGACTACATTTTCTTATTGGGCTGAGTCAGCATATATCTATTCTCTAGCAAATGATGGATTTCTGTGTTTGGTAAAATATGTATGCTTGATCATGTGATAATATGCTCTTTACATGGTTGCTCAAGATTGCTGATCATGAGCGAGTCCACATATTTACTTTGAACAGAACATATGGAGTAAAACTGTTGGATTTGATTTACTTATAATCTCTCGCTCCACATGAAATTTAGCAGTAACTTTCTTTTGTATTACTGTAAGTTATTACTATTCAACTGTGGCATAGAGCCTCTTCATATACCTCTTGATTCTTGCGCATGGAATAAATTCTAAAATTATTTCTGTTGTACAGTCAAAAGATCCTAGGTTCCACGCTCTTCCTGTCACGTCACAAAGAGTCGCGGCCTTCTCAGACAAAGTAAACGAGCTTGTGTACGATGTTCTCATTTCCAAAGTCCGGCAACGTCTCAGTGAGATAGCCCGCCTCCCAATCTGGTCATCCGTGGAGGAGCAGGGTGGTCTTCCTCTTCCAAGCTTCAGTGCGTACCCACAGGCATACGTGACCAGTGTCGGGGAGTATCTCCTCACTTTACCACAGCAGTTGGAGCCTCTCACCGAAGGCATCTCAGGCAGCGAGGCTGGCAACGATGAGGCTCAGTTCTTTGCTACAGAGTGGATATTCAAGGTAAGTGATACATTCAAAGTCACACAATGTAGACTTGGAATCTTGAACAGGACTGTCCATCACCCTGTTTACTTCTAAAATATGCTGTCAACAAAATCAAACCATGCTCCAATGCTAATCTTGTTTTATGTTCCAAATTATGTAGGGAATCGTGTGTTATACATAGTGAAAATATGTGCATCACAATTGAACAGATCAAATACATTAAATCCCCTCAACAGTCTTGTCATATTTACATAGCACCGAATAAGAAAAAGCACGAAACCCTTGAATTTAAACATGCTGAAAAAATTCTAGCATGATTTCTTGATATTTGTTTCCATGTTTCAGGTCGCCGAGGGTGCCACCGCTCTGTTCATGGAGCAGCTGCGCGGGATCCACTACATCACGGACCGGGGCGCCCAGCAGCTCGCGGCGGACATCGAGTATCTGAACAACGTCCTCTCGGCGCTGTCGATGCCGATCCCTCCATTCCTGTCCACCTTCCACGCCTGCATCTCTACCCCGAGGGACCAGGTCCGCGACCTGATAAAATCGGAGGGCGGAACCCAGCTGGACCTCCCCACCGCCCATCTGGTCTCCAAGATCCGGCGCATATCGCTAGAGTAGTGGGAAAAGAATGTTGGTTGCTGTGGTATTTTTGCAAGTCATACTAGCTCTGTAAAAGCATGCGTCCAAGTGTGTGTCCCTCCCACATCCTGAGCAATTCGCTCATGTGTCCTTGCTTCCTCTATTCATCCTCTTCTTTCCCCCTTTTGGAGACAGCGAGCTTTGCCTCTGTAAGTTGTAACTGTACTGCTTGCAGGTATAGAGAGTATCATACAGTATCACAGACGTCATTCAGAGAATCATACAGTAATTTGGCTGACCCAAATAAACAGCAGGGGAATTGTTAGTCGGCAGGTGGCAACGTTTTTCTGTCTTTGTGTGCTGGCTGAATTGTAAATTATAGTTAAATTATTTTTTCAGAAAACTTCTGATCTATTATTCAACTGTAAAGGTAGTATAAAGAACATCAGAAGTAAAAATTACATGAAGGTCCATAGGCCGCCTAGCGACAAGCACCGGAGTGAGGCGAATGTGTGCTCCTGTCAGCGTCTCTCCCTCATCGGAGTTCGACAAACCTTGTTGTAGTAGTTAGTCAGGAATTTGTTGTATTAAGGCGCCATATGACCATCACACTCGAGCAACAACGGCCGCCGGTGAAGAGAAGCATGGATTGGAAGACGAACAAAGACTGAAAAATGCCGACCGAATCCCATGAGATTTGCCGAAGACACATCTCCACAGGTCCTCCTTCGACGCCAGATGCACCCCCGAGATGGTGACCAGGAGGGAAAAACCTTGTTCCATATTGTAAAAAGTCGGAACCGCGTGTTAAACCCTAATAAAACTTGAAAAAAAGGAACACTTAAAAAACGAAGGCCTCGTGGCGGTAAGGACCGAGATCCACGGCGTCCCTGGTCCTCGGAGACAAGGTGGACCAGAAGTCGCTGCACCACCGAGAGGCAGATGAAACCCTAGCTGAGAAGCAGATGGTAGTTAAGGGTTTTCTGACTAAATGCAGTAAGATTTTGGTCCTGTTTAGATACTCCAACTCAGTTAGAGGTTAAAGTTAGATTTTAATCCTGAACGGTGTTTGGATGACAGGGTTAGATTGACAATAAATGCTTTTTTTTTAATCATTTGGCTACTTTAAACCCTATTTTCTGTCCTATAAATGTATTATTTTTTTAATGATCTCAAGGAGAACTAACCCAAATAAGTACATCTTGAATGAGTTAGCCTTTTGAATTGGTTAGATGCAGCTAACCTAAACTAATTCTCATGTTTGAATATTTCTAGGTTAGTTGAGTCTAAACTAAATCTAACCCATGGATCCAAACACGGCCTTTGCTGTCACGGCGCGAGCTTAAAAACAAAGAGAGGTGCGTCTCAAGCCTCAGCGTGACACGAAGCTCAGGTCTCACGAGCGGCTGGCCGTGCTGCTACATCCACCCTGTGACTGGCACTTCACGGGAGGGGGTCCAACCAAGTCCCTCTCTTCCCTGGCGGCATGGCGACACGACAGGGGTCGGGACTCGGGAGGTTGTTGCGTGAGCGCGAACCCGGCCACGACGCCGACGCCGTCGTCCACGGGAAAATAGCACGGCCCATTCTCATTTTTCACCCGGAGCAGAGCACTAGAGCAGAGAGAGGGTCGTTTTCTACGCGGCGCGGTTACGTCTGTCTATGTGGGCTCATCTCTTCCTTATCGACGCTGTGGGAGCAGAGCCGCCCACGTCCCCCCCCCCCTCCCTCCCCTCTACCGAAATCCCCACGCAACTGCGCACCACCGGAGGACACTAAATCCGCGGCCGCTAGCTAGCTCCTCGTCGCCCACCGGTATACGCTACTTATACGCTCGCCTCGCCTCGCCTCGCTCCCTCACAACCCCCCTCCTCCGCCCCGGCCCCGATCCAACTCAGGTGCGTCATGCCCTCGTACCCCGGCTGATTCGTTTGAAAAGTTTCCGCTTCAATCCTGCTCGCCAAGGCAGCCCTGCGCGGCGGTGTCCCGCGGGATTCCCTTGCCTTCGCTTCCGCCTGTGGTTCTGGAGCGAGCGTCTGGGCGCTGGCGTTGGCCTGGAGCGATTCTGGGGGGGGTAATCTGGGCTGGGGGATTGGATTGGGTAGCGTGTGTGGTAGCTTGCGCTGCTGCTAATCTAGGTTATTATGGTGGCTGTTTAGGTTGGATTGCTCGTCTCAGTTACGTACAGTAGAGTAATCTCAAGAGCACACAAGCTGCTTGGGAGCGCTTTGAGCTTGAGGGGATGGATGGATGGATGGATGGACGGATGGCTCTGGTAGCTTCCAGCTGGAGCAAGGAATGAAATGGCTGCTTGGTGGCACCTCTACTTTGTCTCGTTCCATTCTACTTGTGATAATCACAAGGAACTCTTGCCTGCTGGACCAAGGCTTTTTGCTGTCAAACATTTTACATCCCAACGGCTGCTGGTGGTACCTAGCCTAGTGTCCAAAATGAAACTAGCTGTTCAGACTTAGGGGGGGTATGTTCTTCTGATTTGTGATAATGATGGGGCTTCTGCCCGTAGCATTCGGCGGTTCAGTTGGACTGAATTAGTGATGCATAGCATTAAGCTTAGGAAAAGTACATGGCTGACTGGGTGCATAATCTGTCTACTAACGATTGTTTCCTGTCTCTGGTTGACGCTGACCATCTTTCTGTTCGTTTCATCCGCAGTGAGCAAACATGGCGCCATCTATGAGCCTCGCCGCGAAAGGGCTGCTCCCCTTCGGAGCGCTCCCCTCGAGCGGCGGCGTCGCGCAGAGGCCGGTGTCCGTGACCGCCTCCCTGGAGCACAAGCCCAGCGAGTCTAAGAGGAGGCTCCTCAAGCTTGCGCTCGGAGGAGTCGGCCTGCCCGCCTTGCTGACTGCCAACAAGGCCCTCGCCGATGACCAGGGCGTCTCTTCCTCCAGGATGTCTTACTCCAGGTTCCTCGAGTACCTCGACAAGGACAGGGTGAAGAAGGTCGACCTGTTTGAGAACGGGACCATTGCTATCGTGGAGGCCATCTCTCCCGAGCTCGGCAACCGCGTGCAGAGGGTCCGTGTGCAGCTTCCCGGCCTCAGCCAGGAGCTTCTCCAGAAGCTTAGGGAGAAGAACATTGACTTTGCTGCGCACAACCAGCAGGAGGACTCCGGTAATCTCCTCTTCAACCTTATCGGGAACTTGGCCTTCCCGCTTATCCTTATCGGCGGTCTGTTCTTGCTGTCGAGAAGAGGGGGATCTGGTGGCATGGGTGGACCCGGTGGGCCTGGCTTTCCCCTTGGTTTTGGCCAGTCCAAGGCCAAGTTCCAGATGGAGCCCAACACCGGTGTTACGTTCGATGATGTTGCTGGTGTCGACGAAGCAAAGCAGGACTTTATGGAAGTGGTTGAGTTCTTGAAGAAGCCAGAGAGGTTCACCGCCGTTGGTGCCCGCATTCCCAAGGGTGTGCTGCTTGTTGGTCCTCCTGGAACTGGTAAGACTTTGCTTGCCAAGGCGATCGCAGGAGAGGCTGGCGTGCCATTCTTCTCGATATCGGGTTCCGAGTTCGTGGAGATGTTTGTTGGTGTTGGTGCCTCCCGTGTTCGTGATCTCTTCAAGAAGGCCAAGGAGAATGCTCCTTGCATAGTGTTTGTTGATGAAATTGATGCTGTTGGAAGGCAAAGAGGAACAGGTATCGGTGGTGGGAACGATGAAAGGGAGCAGACTCTCAATCAGCTGTTGACTGAGATGGATGGTTTTGAGGGGAACACTGGAATCATTGTTGTTGCTGCCACCAACAGGGCTGACATCTTGGATTCTGCTTTACTTAGACCTGGACGCTTTGACAGACAGGTTAGTTTCTATCCAGCTTTTTTAAGGTTAACATCAGTCTGGAATTTATTTTGCATGTTCTGTACAATATTTGCATATTCCTACCCATTGCAAATGTTCCTGCAGAAGTGTTTAGCTTAATTTGTTCTTTCGTACTGAGATCCTCAGGTGCCTGTATCACAAGTCCAGTGCATTGGGTTCAACGCTTGCATTATGTTCCAGTATCTTAAAAAGTTGGAATCAATTAGAACCTATTTTTAAACATTCTGGATCTTCCTTAACGTTTTGGATATACCCTGCGTCTTACACAGGTGAGTGTTGATGTTCCTGATGTGCGTGGAAGGACAGAGATTCTCAAGGTGCACGGTAGCAACAAGAAGTTTGATGCCGATGTTTCTCTTGAAGTCATTGCAATGAGAACACCTGGGTTCAGTGGAGCAGACTTGGCGAATCTTCTGAACGAGGCAGCCATATTAGCAGGCCGACGTGGGAGGACCGGAATTTCCTCAAAGGAGATTGACGATTCAATTGATAGGATAGTGGCTGGTATGGAAGGGACTGTCATGACAGATGGGAAGAGCAAAAGTCTTGTTGCTTACCACGAAGTCGGGCATGCAGTTTGCGGGTAAGACAGAATCTTCATCTCTTCGAATCTCCTATTTTGCCGAATATATTGCATTGTATTTGATGGATTTCTCAGCATTTCTCTAGTGCATTTAGATGCTATTTTGTGCCAGTGAAGACTTTCAACCTCCTTTTGCATGCACCGTTATGTGTATCAAGCGACTTTATTTTCTCCATCTTTTTCCTTCTGAAGAGGATACTGTATGCTTATGCTTTTAGGAGTTTCTCCGTTCTTTGTTTATTACTCGCACGACAAACTTCCCAACAACCTGGTTCATGTCTGAAGATGTTACTTTTTGCAGAACTTTGACGCCTGGCCACGACCCCGTCCAGAAGGTCACCCTTGTTCCAAGGGGTCAAGCTCGTGGTCTCACCTGGTTCATTCCCATGGATGACCCAACGCTCATCTCTAGGCAGCAGCTGTTTGCCAGAATCGTCGGTGGCCTTGGCGGTAGGGCGGCCGAGGAGGTCATATTCGGAGAGCCTGAGGTGACCACCGGAGCTGCCGGTGACTTGCAGCAGATCACCGGCTTAGCCAAGCAGGTATGCTCTCTTTCTGTCCTAAAGCAGGCTGCTATAGTAAATTTTCTAAACATGTGGTCTCAACCATTGGTCTCTGTCAATGATCATACTGATTCCGGTGCCTCTGCAGATGGTGGTGACGTTCGGCATGTCGGACATCGGGCCGTGGTCTCTGATGGACGCCGCACAGAGCGGGGACGTGATCATGCGGATGATGGCTCGGAACTCCATGTCGGAGAAGCTGGCGCTAGACATCGACTCGGCGGTGAAGCAGCTGTCGGACCAGGCATACGAGATCGCGCTGCAGCAGGTGAGGGAGAACCGCGTGGCCATGGACAAGATCGTGGAGGTGCTCCTGGAGAAGGAGACGCTGAGCGGCGACGAGTTCCGGGCCATCCTGTCCGAGTTCACGGAGATCCCCGTCGAGAACCGGGTGCCCCCGACGCCCCAGGCCGCCGTCCCGGTCTAGGCTCGTACGCGTTTATAGGGTTGGAAAGTTTTTTGTTGTTGCTGCTCTTGTAAGATGTTCATATTTCTTGGATGTACACTAATTCCTGCTCGAGGCACGGCGTGTAATGTTAACTCACTCGCGGTTAATTATAAGATGTAATTACTCCTTGGAAGGAATTTTTGCGCGGGAGCCTCCGGTTCCCCTTGGGAAGGGAAACTCTGCTTCCTGATGCAGAATGGGGGAAGAAAAGAGCCTTGGATGATGGCCTTGTGAGGTTTTTCGACATTTCGAACCTCAACTTCTGCGTTCGACGGTTAGCTAATCGTATGATCTTTCAAGCGGAATTTGGTTTTGATTTGGTTTTGTTAGTGAATTTATGTACAGACTGATGCATTGAACTATGTCAAATGTGTGGTTTGTACCCTAGTGCATCACTTCTCTCTGATATGCAATCAGACTATGTTCAGACTGGATATCTATCAGCCAGTGTCGCTATCTTGCCAAAGTGGTGGTCTCTCCAGTCAGTCTTCTAACAATGAGTTGTTAGACGACCACATGGCTAAACTTTTGACAAAGTTGCCATCACTTTTCTCTGGAGAAGAAAAGGATACCAGCAGCGATGAGCGCCCAGCGTCGTCCTCTGCCATCGAATAGAACGAGTGCCGTGACACATGGCATTATTTCTCTCGTCCATTAGGTAAAACAAAGGTAACGGGCAGATATTTTGGACAGAAGAGTAGTCGTACCTACTTCCCCCGGATCAATTTATTTATTTTGATCGTGGATCCTTACATACACATCGATATAAATAATACTCCCTCCGTTCCTAGATATAAGACCTTTTATAGATTGTACTATAAACTACATACGGATGTACGTAGACATATTTTAGAGTATAGATTCACTCATTTTGCTCCGTATGTAGTCTTCTAGTGAAATCCCTAAAAGGTCTTATATTTTGGAACGGAGGGAGTAGAATTGTAATCAAATCCTGGAGAGTGTTGAAGTCTTCTTCCCTTCATCCATGATGCATCGTCGGCGCGCTGTGAGTATGGTTGGATGCTCTTTGGTGGAGTAAACTTTTATAAATTCAGGTGCTTGTAGAAGTAGCGGCCGGAAAGTTCCGATGCAAACGAGGAGGCACCGGCGGACGTGGTGGCCTCTCGGAGAAGAAAACGCTAATAAGGACATGTAAGAACTCGGAAGAACACGAACGCCGACTCGTCGGCTAAATACAGACGGATCCACCGGAAGACGGAAGACACGACACCCCACGCCCTCCGCCAATGATATGCACATCAAGGGAACGAGGTAAGGATGAGGAGAACAAAACTCCTACACCGGGACAATGCCACCGCCTCGCCGCCCTGGACCAAAGGATGTAGGGTTTTACCTCCTTAAGGAGGGTCGAACCTGGATAAAAACACCGTGTCCCTTGTCTTTTGTTACCTATCAATCCGATCTTACAGCTCAGGCCCCCCTACTCGAGGTCTGCTGTTTTTGACACTGACATTGGTGCTTTCGTTGAGAGCTCGTTATGCGATCGCCTTGGAACGATGGCTTCGCCAATTAGTCTAGGTGACAGGGCACGATGTGGAACCTTGTCTGGAGCTTTACGCTCCTCTAACCAGCTCGACCGATGGAAGCCACCTTAAGGAAACCTTGGATCCGAGCTCCCATTCAGAGGACGAGTACAAGGTTAATCGACCGGAAAAGCCGGGTGTTTCAGATGTTGAGCCGAACCTAGATGCCTCCCGATGACCCACAAGTGTAGGGAATCTATCGTAGTCCTTTCGATAAGTAAGAGTGTCGAACCCAACGAGGAGCAGAAGGAAATGACAAGCGGTTTTCAGTAAGGTATTCTCTGCAAGCACTGAAATTATCGCTGACAGATAGTTTTGTGATAAGGTGATCTGTAACGGGTAACAAATAACAATTGTAACTAAGGTGCAGCAAGGTGGCCCAATCCTTTTTGTAGGAAAGGACAAGCCTGGACAAACTTTTATATAAAGAAAAGCGCTCACGAGGACACATGAAAATTTATGTCAAGCTAGTTTTCATCATGCTCATATGATTCGCGTTCGTTACTTTGATAATTTGATATGTGGGTGGACCGGCGCTTGGGTGCTGCCCTTACTTGAACAAACCTTCCACTTATGATTAACCTCTCTCGCAAGCATCCGCAACTACGAAATAGGAATTAAGATAAATCTAACCATAGCAGTAAACATATGGATCCAAATCAGCCCCTTACGAAGCAACGCATAAACTAGGGTTTAAGCTTCTGTCACTCTAGCAACACATCATCTACTTATTACTTCCCAATGCTTTCCTCTAGGCCCAAATAATGGTGAAGTATCATATAGTCGACGTTCACATGACACCACTAGAGAAGAGATAACATATAACTTATCAAAATATCGAACGAATACCAAATTCACATGATTACTTATAACAAGACTTATCCCTTGTCCTCGGGAACAAACGTAACTACTCACAAAGCATATTCATATTCATGATCAGAGGAGTATTAATAATCATTAAGGATCTGAACATATGATCTTCCACCAAATAAACCTACTAGCATCAACTACGAGGAGTAATCAACACTACTAGCAACCCACAGATACCAATATGAGGTTTTGAGACAAAGATCGGATACAAGAGATGAACTAGGGTTTGGAGAGGAGATGGTGTTGATGAAGATGTTGATGGAGATTGACCCCCTCTCGATGAGAGGATCGTTGGTGACGACGATGGCTTCGATTTCCACCTTCGGGAGGGAAGTTTCCCCGGTGGAATAGCTCCGCCGGAGCTCTAGATTGGTTCTGTCGAAGTTCCGCCTCGAGACGGCGGCGTCGTGTCCCGAAAGGTTTGATATGATTTTTTCTAGGTCAAACCCCTTCATATAGGAGAAGATGAGCACCGAAGGCCTGCCAAGGGGCCCACAAGCCTGCAGGGCACGTCGAGGGGGGTAGGTCGCGCCCCCTGGCTTGTGGCCACCTAGTGGGTCCTCTCCGGTACTTCTTTCACCCATTATTTTTTATATATTCCAAAACAATTCTCCGTAACTTTTCAGGACTTTTGGAGCTGTGCAGAATAGGTCTCTTAGATTTGCTTCTTTTCCAGTCCAGAATTCCAGCTGCCGACATTCGCCCTCTTCATGTAAATCTTGTAAAATAAGAGAGAAAAAGGCATAAATATTGTACCCTAATGTGTAATGACAGCCCATAATGCAATAAACATAAATATTGATATAAAAGCATGATGCAAAATGGACGTATCAACTCCCCCAAGCTTAGACCTCGCTTCTCCTCAAGCGAAAGCCGAGATCAATAAATATGCCCACATGTTTAGAGATAGAGGTGTCGATAAAATAAAATATGAAGATGAAGGCAACATGATTATCTTTAGAACAGCAATACATATTGACATAGAATATCTTATACTGAAGTAACAATTCATTCACAAGGTAAAGTATGAATCAAGAACTTTATTGAGAATTAACAAACTATGATTTCGGTCATTGAACAAACTATGATTTCAGTAATTGAAGCAATCCCAATTTATCGCAATGCAGGAAAGAGTCAATATAAGAGCTTGTAAAGCAAATCCACATACTCAATCATCTTACAGTCTTTCATAATTGCTAACACTCACGCGGTACCTATGAGGTCAAAGCTTCAATCGGACGCAGAGAAAGATAGGGGCTTTTAGTTTTGCCTGCCAACAATTTACCTCAAGGGTAATGTCAACAATATAACTCATGATCACCCACATCCGAGTGGATATATTTGTCTAGAGCATTCCCCAACACATGATGCTTGCCAAAAGATAAAGGCGAAATAAAGTAAATGGTGAAGATCACCACGACTCTTACATAAAGGTAAAAACTAGAAAGTAAAAGTAACAAATAGGCCCTTCGCAGAGGGGAGCAGAGGTTCTCATGCGCTTTTATAGTTGGATGCACAATCTCTTAATGCAAAAGAACGTCACTTTATATTGCCCCTTGTGATAAAGAACTTTATTATGCAGTCCGTCGCTTTTATTTCTTCTATATCACAAGTTCGTATAAAGTTTATTTTCCTCGCACTAATAAACCACACATATTTAAGGAGCAATTTTTATTGCTTGCACCGATGACAACTTACTTGAAGGATCTTACTCAATCCATAGGTAGGTATGATGGACTCTCAAGGCAAAACTGGGTTAAAGGTTTTTGGATGCACAAGTAGTATCTCTACTTGGTGCAGGAGTTTCTGGCTAATATGAGGTGGAAGCAAGCAACACATGTTGAAGGATCTACAACCATATAACTTCTATTCGGAAATAAGCAAACATAACTCATTATGTTGTCTTCCTTGTCCAACATCAACCTTTTAGCATATAATATTTTAATGAGTGCTCACAATCATAAAAGATGTCTAAGATAATATATTTATATGTGAACCTCTATTTCTTTATTACTTCCTTTTAATTGTAACAATGACCAATAGCTTTGTTTGTCAACTCAAAAATTTTTTCAATCAACATAATTTTTATATGTGAAGTCATCACTCCCCATAATATCATTATGTATGCTCTATTGCTTTTACTCTATACTTCTTTCTATTTCTTTTTCTCATGGTCATAGCAAGCAAGTAACACCCTTGACTCAAGACTACTCTTTATTGTATAACTCTTGGACTTGCTTACATAGGGGGGACAAAAAGAAAAACTTAAAACTAGATCATACTAATACTTTATTCTACTAGATCAAGATATAACCAAAAGGATCGAACGAAGAAAGAAAAACAAAAAAGTAAAAAAAAAAGTGTGATGGTGATATGATACCGGGCACCTCCCCCAAGCTTGGCACAAGCCAAGGGGAGTGCCCATACCCATGTGTTCAGTTGTCTTCCTTCGGAGGTGGTGATGTTTGAGTTGTTGGTGAGGTTGAAGGTTTGTTCTCCGTCTTCCAAGGCATGGGTGCACCATTGTGAAAAGATGAACTAGTCTCCGGCATCTTCAAGCCTACAGCCAAACTCATTTTCTTAAATATGTATTCATACTCACAATTTTGGTTTTGCAGGTCATAGATCTGGGCTTGGGGGTGCCTGATTTTCTCGTAAATCTTGAAGATGTGATCCTAGAGGTCCTTGGCGTCTAGCTTGTGCTTATGGGTAAACTCCGTGATCATCAGGTGATTGTCATTAAGTCCTCGTTCCACCATCCCTTGGCACTTGAAGGCTTGTTGCTCCATTGCTTCGAGCCTTGTCTCCACACTTCCGGTCTTCTTTGGCCCCTTAACATCACGGATGTGCAATACCCCCTCATGCATCTCAATGGTTTGAGCGTGTTGCAGCACCTCTGAAAGTTAGGGGTTGATGACCCTCTCAAAGAACTTGTCATTCAGGGAACTTGAAGACGTCATGTTTGTCTAAATCTATTACAGAAACAGCTCGAAACGAAAACAACAGATATTGTCGAGATACAGAGGTCAAAACCTTCAGGAGATTATATAATGAATTTTTGCCGACCCGAAGGAGTGTTCCACAAGAAAACGGAGTCCGGAGGGCGCACAGGGTGGCCACAAGCCTGAGGGCGCGGCCAAGGGGGGTAGGCCGCGCTCCCCAGGCTTGTCGCCTCCTCGTGCACGCCTCGGACTGCTTCAAATTTTCCTAATTTTCTAAATATTCCAAAACTGGTAAAAATTGCCATGGAAAACGTTTTGGAGTTGGGTTGCTTACCCTAGCACGTACCTATTCCTTTTCGGAGTCTGAGACATTCTGATAGGTCTCTCTGATGTACTCTTCCGGAGTTATGGTATTGATAATATTAGTTTCAACATTTATGGGAGTACCTGAGATATAATGTTTGATTCTTTGCCCATTTACCACCTTCGGATTTGTGCCTTCGGCGATGTTAATTGTGATGGCACCAGAACGATATACTTCCTCAATAATGTAAGGACCTTCCCATTTGGAGAGAATTTTTCCTGCAAAAAAATCTTAAACGAGAGTTGTATAGCAGGACATGAGCACCTACATTGAATTCATGCTTTTGTATCCTTCTATCATGCCATCTCTTAACCTTTTCTTTAAACAACTTGGCATTTTCATAGGCATGGGCTTTCCATTCATCAAGTGAGCTAATGTCAAATAACCTCTTCTCACCAGCAAGTTTGAAATCATAATTAAGCTCTTTAATTTCTCAATAAGCTTTATATTCTAGCTCTAGAGGTAAGTGGCATGCTTTACCACAAACCATTTTATACGGAGACATACCCATAGGGTTTTTGTAAGCGGTTCTATAAGCCCATGATGCATCGTCAAGTTTCTTAGACCAATTATTTCTAGATCTATTAACGGTCTTTTGCAAGATCAATTTTATTTCTCTATTGCTCAATTCTACTTGCCCACTAGACTCAGGATGATAAGGAGATGCAACTCTATGATTAACATCATGCCTAGCAAACAATTTACGGAAAGCACCATGAATAAAGTGTGAATCACCATCAGTCATTAAATATCTAGGGACTCCAAATCTAGGGAAAATAACTTCTTTCAACATTTTAATAGAAGTGCTATGATCATCACTACTAGTTGGAATAGCTTCTACCCACTTAGTAGCATAATCAGCAACAACTAGAATATGAGTATACCCGTTGGATTTTGGAAAAGGTCCCATGTAATCAAACCCCCAAACATAAAATGGTTCAATAACTAGAGAGTAATTCATAGGCATTTCCTAATGTCTACTAATATTACCTATTCTTTGGCATTCATCACAAGACAAGACAAACTTACGAGCATCCTTGAAGAGAGTATGCCAATAAAAACGAGATTGTAATACCTTGTGTGCAGTTCTATCTCCAGCGTGGTGTCCTCCGTAGGCTTCAGAGTGACACTTGTATAGGATCCGTCCTTGTTCATGCTCAGGTACACAACATCTAATAATACCATCTACTCCTTCTTTATAAAAGTGTGGATCGTCTCAAAAGTAATGTATTAAATCATAGAAGAACTTTTCTTTTGTTGGTATGTGAAACTAGGCGGTATAAATTTAGCAACAATGTAATTAGCATAGTCAGCATACCAAGGAGCATTGTGTGAAGCATTTATAACAGCTAGTTATTCATTAGGAAAGCTACCATCAATAGGCAGTGGGTCATCAAGAACATTTTCTAATCTAGACAAGCTATCTTCTACGGGGTTATCAACGCCCTTTCTATCAATAATATGCAAATCAAATTCTTGTAGCAGAAGGACCCATCTAATAAGTCTAGCCTTGGCATCTTTCTTTTCCATAAGGTACTTAATAGCAGCGTGATCAGTGTGAACAGTTACTTTGGAATCAACAATATAAGGTCTAAACTTATCGCAAGCAAACACAACTGCTAAAAATTCCTTTTCACAGGTAGTGTAGTTTCTTTCTGTTGGAAATATGCCCTAGAGGCAATAATAAATTAGTTATTATTATATTTATTTGTTCATGATAATCGTTTATTATCCATGCTATAATTGTATTGATTGGAAACACAATACTTGTGTGGATAGATAGACAAAACACTGTCCCTAGTAAGCCTCTAGTTGACTAGCTCGTTGATCAAAGATGGTCAAGGTTTCCTGACCATAGGCAAGTGTTGTCACTTGATAACGGGATCACATCATTAGGAGAATCATGTGATGGACTAGACCCAAACTAATGAATGTAGCATGTTGATCGTGTCATTTTGTTGCTACTGTTTTCTGCGTGTCAAGTATTTATTCCTATGACCATGAGATCATATAACTCACTGGCACCGGAGGAATTCCTTGTGTGTATCAAACGTCACAACGTAACTGGGTGACTATAAAGATGCTCTACAGGTATCTCCGAAGGTGCCCGTTGAGTTAGTATGGATCAAGACTGGGATTTGTGATGTCTACTACGCAACCTTCTCCTTGTTTACGTTGTTGGGCCTCCAAGTGTAGAGGGTTGTAGGACAGTACCAATTTTACCTCTAGTGGGTGACCTAAGGTTTATCAATCCACGGGAGGCGTAGGATGAAGATGGTCTCTCTCAAGCAACCCCGCAACCAAATAACAAAGAGTCTCTTGTGTCCCCGACACACCCAATACAATGGTAAGTTGTATAGGTGCACTAGTTCGGCGAAGAGATGGTGATACAAGTGCAATATGGATGGTAGATATAGGTTTTTGTAATCTGAAATTACAAAAACAGCAAGGTAACAAATGGTAAAAATGAGCACGAACGGTATTGCAATGCGTGGAAACAAGGCCTAGGGTTCATACTTTCACTAGTGAAATTCTCTCAACAATGATAACATAATTGGATCATATAACTAGCCCTCAACATGCAACAAAGAGTCACTCCAAAGTCACTAATAGCGGGGAACAAACGAAGAGATTATTGTCGGGTGCGAAACCAACACAAAGTTATTCTTTCTGATCGATCTATTCAAGCGTTCGTACTAGAATAACACCTTAAGATACATATCAACCAAGACCCTAATGTCACCTAGATACTCCATTGTCACCTAGATCTATTCAAGCAGGAACTGCGGAATAAGCGGAGACTGGCCAAGGACGAGGTGACGATGCGCGTGGGGAATGGTTCCAAAGTCGATGTGATCGCCGTCGGCACGCTACCTCTACATATACCGTCGGGATCAGTTTTAAACCTTAATAATTGTTATTTAGTACCAGATTTGAGCATGAATATTGTATTAGGGTCTTGCTTAATGCGAGACGGCTACTCATTTAAGTCAGAGAATAATGGTTGTTCTATTTATATGAGTGATATGTTTTATGGTCATGCTCCGCTGGTGAATGGTTTATTCTTGATGAATCTCGATCGTGATGTTACACATATTCATAGTGTGAGTACCAAAAGATGTAAAGTTGATAATGATAGTCCCACATACTTGTGGCACTGCCGCCTTGGTCATATCGGCGTTAAGCGCATGAAGAAGCTCCATACTGATGGACTATTAGAGTCTCTTGACTTTGAATCATTTGACACATGCGAACCGTGCCTCATGGGCAAGATGACTAAGACTCCATTCTCAGGAATAATGGAGAGAGCAACCGACTTATTGGAAATAATACATACTGATGTGTGTGGTCCAATGAACGTTGAAGCTCGCGGTGGCTATCGTTATGTTCTCACTCTCACCGATGATTTGAGTAGGTATGGGTATATCTACTTGATGAAGCACAAACCTGAGACATTTGAAAAGTTCAAAGAATTTCAGAGTGAGGTCGAGAATCAACGTGACAGAAAAATTAAGTGTCTACGATCTGACCGTGGAGGAGAATATTTCAGTCACGAGTTTTGCACACACCTAAGGAAGTGTGGAATCGTTTTACAACTGACGCCGCCTGGCACACCGCAACGCAACGGAGTGTCTGAACGTCGTAATCGCACTTTATTAGATATGGTATGATCTATGATGTCTCTTACCGACTTACCGCTATCATTTTGGGGATACGCATTAGAAACTGCAGCATTCACTTTAAATAGGGCACCGTCTAAATCCGTTGAGACGACACTGTATGAACTATGGTTTGGCAAGAAACCTAAGTTGTCGTTTCTTAAAGTTTGGGGCTGCGATGCTTATGTGAAGAAACTTCAACCAGAAAAGCTCGAACCCAAAGCGGATAAATGCGTATTCATAGGATACCCTAAAGAAACTACTGGGTATACCTTCTATCTTAGATCCGAAGGTAAAACCTTTGTTGCCAAGAATGGATCCTTTCTAGAGAAAGAGTTTCTCTCGAAAGAAGTAAGTGGGAGGAAGGTAGAACTTGATGAGGTAATTACACCCCCTCCCGAACAGGATAGTAGCGCAGCGCGGGAAGTTGTTCCTGTGGCGCCTACACCAAATGAAGAGGAAGTTAATGATGATGATCATGAAGCTTCAGATCAAGTTACTACTGAACCGCGAAGGTCCACAAGGGCACGCTCCGCACCAGAGTGGTACGACAACCCTATGATGGAGATCATGTTGTTAGACAACGGTGAACCTTCGAACTATGAAGAAGCAATGGCGGGCCCGGATTCCAACAAATGGCTTGAGGCTATGAAATCCGAGATAGGATACATGTATGAGAACAAAGTATGTACTTTGGTGGACTTGCCCGATGACCGGCGAGCCATAGAAAATAAATGGATCTTCAAGGAGAAGATTGATGCAAACGGTAATGTAACCGTTTACAAAGCTCGACTTGTCGCAAAGGGTTTTCGACAAATTCAAGGAGTTGACTACGAAGAGACTTTCTCTCCCGTAGCGAAGCTGAAATCAGTCCGAATCATGTTAGCAGTTGCCGCCTTTTATGATTATGAAATTTGGCAAATGGACGTCAAAACAACGTTCCTTAACGGGAACCTTAAGGAAGAGTTGTATATGATGCAACCAGAAGGTTTTGTTGACCCTAAGGGTGCTAACAAAGTGTGCAAGCTCCAGCGCTCCATCTATGGGCTGGTGCAAGCATCTCGGAGTTGGAGCATTCACTTTAATGAGGTGATTAAAGCATTTGGGTTCATACAGGTTTACGGAGAAGCCTGTCTGTACAAGAAAGTGAGTGGGAGCTCTGTAGCTTTCCTCATACTGTATGTGGATGACATATTATTGATGGGGAATAATATAGAGATGTTGGAGAGCATAAAGGCCTATTTGAACAAAAGTTTTTCAATGAAGGACCTTGGAGAAGCTACATACATATTAGGCATCAAGATCTATAGAGATAGATCAAGATGCCTCATAGGTTTTTCGCAAAGTACATACCTTGACAAGATATTGAAGAAGTTCAATATGGAAAACTCAAAGAAAGGGTTCTTACCAGTTTTGCAAGGTATGAGATTGAGTAAGACTCAGTCGCCGACCATGGCAGCAGAAAGAGAGAAGATGAGTTATGTCCCCTACGCTTCAGCCGTGGGCTCTCTAATGTATGCCATGCTGTGTACCAGACCTAATATAAACCTTGCCATAAGTTTGGTAGGGAGGTACCAAAGTGATCCCGGTATGGAACACTGGACAGCGGTCAAGAATATCCTTAAGTACCTGAAAAGGACTAAGGAAATGTTTCTCATTTATGGAGGTGACGAAGAGCTTGTCGTAAAGGGTTACGTCGACGCTAGCTTCGACACACATCCGGATGACTCTAAGTCACAGACCGGATACGTATATGTGTTGAATGGCGGGGCAGTGAGCTGGTGCAGCAGCAAGCAAGAAGTCGTGGCAGCATCTACATGTGAAGCGGAGTACATAGCTGCTTCAGAAGCAGCTCATGAAGGAATTTGGTTGAAGGAGCTCATCACCGACCTTGGAGTGGTTCCAAGCGCGTCGGGTCAAATGACACTCTTCTGTGATAACACCGGGCCCATTGCCATAGCCAAGGAGCCCAGGTTTCACCGGAAGACGAAACACATCAAACGCCGCTACAACTCCATCCATGACCATGTCCAGAGTGGAGTGATAGATATTTGTAAAGTACACACGGATCTGAATGTTGCAAACCCGTTGACTAAACCTCTTCCATGAGCAAAACATGATCAACACCATAATGCTATGGGTGTTCGATACATCACAATGTAACTAGATTATTGACTCTAGTGCAAGTGGGAGACTCTTGGAAATATGCCCTAGAGGCAATAATAAAATGGTCATTATCATATTTCCTTGTTCATGATAATCGTCTATTGTTCATGCTATAATTGTATTAACAGGAAACAGTAATACATGTGTGAATAAATAGATCACAATGTGTCCCTAGCAAGCCTCTAGTTGGCTAGCTCGTTAGTCAATAGATGATCATGGTTTCCTGATCATGGGCATTAGATGTCATTGATAACGGGATCACATCATTGGGAGAATGATGTGATGGACAAGACCCAATCCTAAGCATAGCACTAGATCGTATTGTTCGTATGCTAAAGCTTTTCTAATGTCAAGTATCTTTTCCTTCGACCGTGAGATTGTGCAACTCCCGGATACCGTAGGAGTGCTTTGGGTGTATCAAACGTCACAACGTAACTGGGTGAATATAAAGGTGCACTACGGGTACCTCCGAAAGTGTCTGTTGGGTTGGTACGAATCGAGATCGGGATTTGTCACTCCGTGTGACGGAGAGGTATCTCTGGGCCCACTCGGTAGAACATCATCATGAGCTCAATGTGACTAAGGAGTTAGTCACACGATGACGTGCTACGGAACGAGTAAAGAGACTTACCGGTAACGAGATTGAACAAGGTATTGGTATACCGACGATCGAATCTCGGGCAAGTTCTATACCGACAGACAAAGGGAATTGTATACGGGATTGATTGAATCCTTGACATCGTGGTTCATCCGATGAGATCATCGTGGAGCAAGTGGGGGCCACCATGGGTATCCAGACCCCGCTGATGGTTATTGGCTAGAGAGGTGTCTCGGTCATGTCTGCCTGTCTCCCGAACCCGTAGGGTCTACACACTTAAGGTTCGGTGACGCTAGGGTTATAGGGAATTGTTATACGAGGTTACCGAAAGTTTTTCGGAGTCCCGGATGACATCTCGGACGTCACGAGGAGCTCCGGAATGGTCCGGAGGTAAAGATTGATATATAGGACGGATGGTTTCGGACACCGGAAGTGTTTCGGGCATCACCGGTAACGTAACGGGACCATCGGGACCACCGGAGGTGGCCCCGGGGGTCCACCGAAGGGGGGCAACGACCCCGGGAGGTAAGATGGGCCAAGTAGGGGAGGGAACCAGCCCCTAGGTGGGCTGGTGCGCCTCCCACTCAGCCCAATGCACAGGGGAGAGAAAAGGGGAGGCAAACCCTAAGCGAGGTGGGCCTAAGGCCCACCAGGGATGCGCCACACCCCTCCTCCCCCCTTGGCCGCCGCACCAGCCCCCATCTAGGGCTGCCGCCCCCCCCCAAGGAGGGGGAAACCCTCAAGGGGGTGCAGCCCCTCCCTTCCCCTATATATACCGGGCACTTTTGGCCATTGGGAGATAGACTTTTCCCTCTCTCTCGGCGCAGCCCTGCCCTTCTTCCTCCTCCTCTCTGCTGGTGCTTGGCGAAGCCCTGCCGGGAGACCTCGTCTCTCCATCGACACCACGCCGTCGTGCTGCTGGAGTTCTTCCCCAACCTCTCCCTCCTCCTTGCTGGATCAAGGTGCGGGAGACGTCACCGGGCTGCACGTGTGTTGAACGCGGAGGTGCCGTAGTTCGGCACTAGATCGGAATCGCTGCAAGTACGACTCCATCAACCGCGTTCTAGCAACGCTTCCGCTTAGCAATCTTCAAAGGTATGAAGATGCTCTTACCCCTCTCTCGTTGCTGGTCTCTCCATAGGAAGATCTGAATATGCGTAGGATTTTTTTTTGAATTTATGCTACGTAACCAAACATCGTATACCTCTGGTACTTCCAAAAATCTGAAAAATTACGACAGTTTGAATAAATTGCATAGAAATCATCAGCAAAAAGAATCAACTCAAAACCTCTTATAGAATAAAAATGAAAATTCTTTTCGTGAGCAGAAAGTTTCTGTCTTTTTCTAGCATGATCAAACAATCATCACCAAGACTAATCATAACGGTTTTGCTTGGCACAAACACAAAAAGAAACACAAAAGACACAATCATAACAAAATTATGATGGTGTGGAGAAAACAAAACAGGAAGCAAAAAGCAAAGAAAAATTTATTCATTGGGTTGCCTCCCAACAAGCGCTATCGTTAACGCCCTTAGCTAGGCATTGATTTCAATGATGCTCACATAAAAGGTAAGGATTGAAACACAACGAGAGCATCATGGAGCAAATGGCTAGCACATTTGAGTCTAACACACTTCCTATGCATAGGGATTTTGTGATCAAACAATTTATTGGAGCAAGAATCAACTAGCATAGGAAGGCAAAACAAGCATATCTTCAAAAATTTCAACATATGGAGAGGAAGCTTGATACTATTGCAATAAGTAGAAGCATATGATCCTCTCTCATAGTAATTTTCAGTAGCATCATAAATGAATTCAACAATATAACCAGCACCTAAGGCTTCCTTTTCATGATCTACAAGCATAGAAATTTTACTACTCTCCACATAAGGAAATCTATTCTCAAGAATAGTAGTGGGAGTATCGTAAAAGACTTGAGCACTACAAATTGTGTCCACAATGAAAAAGCAAGGTTTAGCAAAGGGGTTTTCGAAAGTATGACAAGCTTTATCATCCCTCTTCTTCAAAGCATAAGTATCCTCACAATAATCATCATAGATAGGGGGCATGCTTTCATCAAAATGATTTTGATCATTCAAAGTGGAAGAACTAAAAAGATCATCTTCATCAAATATAGCATCCCCAAGCTTGTGGCTTTGCATATTATTAGCATCATGGGTATTCAAATAATTCATGCTAAGAACATTGCAAGCATGCTCATCATTCACATATTCTATGCCAAGCATTCTATGTAATTCTTCTTTCAGCACTTGAGCACAATTTCCCTTCCCATCATGCTCACGAAAGACATTGAAAAGATGGAGCATATGAGGCATCCTCAATTCCATTTTTTGTAGTTTTCTAGCAAAAGAACAAGAAACAAAAAGATTAGATTGCAAGATCTAAAGATATACCTTCAAGCACTAACCTCCCCGGCAACGGCGCCAGAAAAGAGCTTCGTTGACGGGATGTTAGTGCCGCTTACCTAGCCTCCCCGGCAACGGCGCCAGAAAAGAGCTTGATGTCTACTACGCAACCTTCTCCTTGTAGACGTTGTTGGGCCTCCAAGTGCAGAGGGTTGTAGGACAGTACCAATTTTCCCTCAAGTGGGTGACCTAAGGTTTATCAATCCGCGAGAGGCGTAGGATGAAGATGGTCTCTCTCAAGCAACCCTGCAACCAAATAACAAAGAGTCTCTTGTGTCCCCAACACACCTAATACAATGGTAAGTTTTATAGGTGCACTAGTTCGGCGAAGAGATGGTGATACAAGTGCAATATGGATGGCAGATATAGTTTTTTGTAATCTGAAACTACAAAAAGAGCAAGGTAACAAATGGTAAAAGTGAGCACGAACGGTATTGCAATGCGTGGAAACAAGGCCTAGGGTTCATACTTTCACTAGTGAAGTTCTCTCAACAATGATAACATGATTGGATCATATAAATAGCCCTCAACATGCAACAAAGAGTCACTCGAAAGTCACTAATAGCGGGGAACAAACGAAGAGATTATTGTCGGGTACGAAAGCACCACAAAGTTATTCTTTCTGATCGATCTATTCAAGCGTTCGTACTAGAATAACACCTTAAGATACATATCAACCAAGACCCTAATGTCACCTAGATACTCTAGTGTCACCTCAAGTATCGGTGGGCATGATTATACGATATGCATCACATAATCTCAGAATCATCTATTCAACCAACACATAGAATTTCAAAGAGTGCCCCAAAGTTTCTACCAGAGAGTCAAAATGTGTGCCAACCCCTGTGCATAGGTTCCCAATGTCACGAACCCGCAAGTTGATCACCAAAACATACATCAAGTATTCACATGAATCCACGTGTGCCAACCCATATGCATAGGTTCCAAATGTCACAAACCCGCAAGTTGATCACAACAGATAGACACGTGCAAGACATACATCAAGTGTTCTCAAAGACTCAATCCGATAAGATAACTCTAAAGGGGAAACTCAATTCATTACAAGAGGGAGAGGGGGAAGAACATCATAAGATCCAACTATAGTAGCAAAGCCCATGGTACATCGAGATCAAGACATCTCAAGAACACGAGAGAGAGAGAGAGTAAACACATAGCTACTGGTACATACCCTCAGCCCCGAGGGAGAACTACTCCCTCCTCGTCATGGAGATCGCCGGGATGATGAAGATGGCCACCGGAGATGGATTACCCCTCCGTCAGGGTGCTGGAATGGGCTCCAGATTGGTTTTTGGTGTCTACAAAGGCTTGCGGCGGCGGAACTCCCGATCTAGGTTTCTTCCTGGAGGTTTCTGAATTTATAGGAATTTATGGCGGTGGAATTGCGTTAGTTGGTCCCACGAGGAGGTCACAAGCCTGCACGCCACCACCGGGGGGGTGGTGGCGGCGGTGTGAGGGCTTGTGACTCCCTCGTGGCCCATCTGGCCTTCTCCCAAAGCTTCAGGGGTCTCTTTTGGTCCAAAAAAGCATCGTAAAGTTTCATTCCATTTGGACTCCGTCTGAAAATGGGCCAAAAACACGGAAAAAACAGAAACTGGCACTTGGCACTGAGTTAATAGGTTAGTCCCAAAAAAGATATAAAATAGCATATTTATGCATATAAAACATCCAAAGTTGACAAGATAATAGCATGGAACCATAAAAAATTATAGATACGTTGGAGACGTATCAATTTGTCACTCCGTGTGACGGAGAGGTATCTCGGGGCCCACTCGGTAATACAACATCACACACAAGCCTTGCAAGCAATGTGACTTAGTGTAAGTCACGGGATCTTGTATTACGGAACAAGTAAAGAGACTTGCCGGTAAATGAGATCCAGGACGTCACGAGGAGCTCCGGAATGGTCCAGAGGTAAAGATTGATATATAGGAAGTCCTGTTTTGGTCAGCGGAAAAGTTTCGGGCTCATCGGTAGTGTACCCGGAGTGCCGGGAGGGGTGCCGGGGACCATCGGGAGGTGTGTCACACCCCAAGGGGTCTCATGGGCTATGGGAAGAGATAAACCAGCCCCTAGTGGGCTGGAATAAGTTCCCACTAAGGCCCATAAGGTTGGAGAAGGAAAAAACACAAGGTGGAAAGAGTTTCCAAGTGGGAAGGTGGAATCCTACTTCAAGTAGGATTGGAGTAGGACTCCTCCACCTCCAATTTCGGCCAAACCTTGAGGGTTTGAGGCTGCCTCCTCCCCTCCCTCCCTCCTATATATACTAGAGGTATTGAGGGTTTTTGAGACACAACTTTTCCACGGCAGCCCGACCACATACCTCCACGGTTTTTCCTCTAGATCGTATTTCTGCGGAGCTCGGGCGGAGCCCTGCTGAGATAGATCACCACCAACCTCCGGAGCGCCATCACGCTACCGGAGAACTCATCTACCACTCTGTCTCTTTTGCTGGATCAAGAAGGCCGAGATCATCGTCGAGTTGTACGTGTGCTGAACGCGGAGGTGCCGTCCATTCGGCACTAGATCAGAGCAGATCGTGGGACGGATCGCGGGACGGTTCGTGGGACGGTTCGCGGGGCGGATCGAGGGACGTGAGGACGTTCCACTACATCAACCGCGTTTCTTAATGCTTCCTGCTGTGCAATCTACAAGGGTACGTAGATCAGAAATCCCCTCTCGTAGATGGACATCACCATGATAGGTCTTCGTGCGCGTAGGAAAATTTTGTTTTCCCTTGCGACGTTCCCCAATAGTGGCATCATGAGCTAGGTTCATGCCTAGATGTTATCTCGAGTAGAACACAAAGAGTTTTGTGGACGGTGATGTTCGATTTGCCGCCCTCCTTAGTCTTTTCTCGATTCAACGGTATTGTTGGATTGAAGCGGCCCGGGCCGACATTATTCGTACGCTTACGAAAGACTGGTTTCATCGATTGACATGCAACCTCGTTGCATAAAGATGACTGGCGGGTGTCGGTTTCTTCAACTTTAGTTGAATTGGTTTTGACCGAGGCGGACCTTGGAGAGGTTAAATAGCAATTTGCACATCTCCGTTGTGGTTTTTTGCGTAAGTAAGATGCGATCTACTAGATACCCATAGCAGCCACGTAAAACATGCAACAACAATTAGAGGACGTCTAACTTGTTTTTGCAGGGTATGCTTGTGATATGATACGGCCAACAACGTGATGTGATATATTGGATGTATGAGATGATCATGTTGTAATAGTTAATATCGACTTGCATGTCGATGCTACGGCAACCGGCAGGAGCCATAGGGTTGTCTTTAAACTAACGTTTGTGTTTGCAGATGCGTTTACTATATTGCCAGGACGTAGCTTTAGTAGTAATAGCATAGCATACACGACAACCTCGATGGTGGCACGATGATGGAGATCATGATGATGGGGATCATGGTGTGGTGCCGGTGACAAGAAGATCATACCGGTGCTTTGGTGATGGAGATCAAGGAGCATTTGATGATGGCCATATCATGTCACTTATGAATTGCATGTGATGTTAATCCTTTATGCACCTTATCTTGCTTAGAACGACGGTAGCATTATGAGGTGATCTCTCACTAAAATTTCAAGCTCAAATTGTGTTCTCCCCATCCGTGCACCGTTGCGACAGTTCGTCGTTTCGAGACACCACGTGATGATCGGGTGTGATAGACTCAACGTTCACATACAACGGGTGCAAAACAGTTGCACGCACGGAACACTCGGGTTAAACTTGACGAGCCTAGCATGTGCAGACATGGCCACGGAACACAAGAGACCGAAAGGTCAAGCATGAATCGTATAGTTGATATGATTAGCATAGAGATGCTTACCACTGTAACTATTCTCGACTCACGTGATGATCGGAGTTGAGATAGTAGATTTGGATCATGTACCACTCAAATGACTAGAGAGATGTACTTTTTGAGTGGGAGTTCTTAAGTAATATGATTAATTGAAGTAATTTTCATGAACATAGTCTAATGGTCTTTGCGAATTACGATGTAGCTTGCGCTATAGCTCTACTGTTTTTTATATGTTCCTAGAGAAAATTTAGTTGAAAAGTTGATAGTAGCAACTTTGAGGATTCAGTCTGTAAAACTGAGGATTGTCCTCGTTGCTGCGCAGAAGGCTTATGTCCTTAATGCACCACTCGGTGTGCTGCACCTCAAGCATCGTCTATGGATGTTGTGAACATCCGACATACACGTTTCTGATGACTACGCGATAGTTCAGTGCAAAATACTTAATGGCTTAGAAGCGAGGCGCCGAAGACGTTTTGAAACATCACGGAACATAAGAGATGTTCTAAAGAGATGAAATTGTGATTTCATGCTCGTGCCCTTGTTGAGAGGTATAAGACCTCCGACAAGATTCTTTGCCTACAAAGTAAAGGAGAAAAGCTTAAATTGTTGAGCATGTTCTCAGATTGTCTGAGTACAACAATCGCTTGAATCAAGTGGGAGTTAATCTTCCAGATGAGATAGTGATGGTTCTCCAAAGTCACTGCCACTAAGTTGCTAGAGCTTAGTGATGAACTATAAACAAATTAAGGATAGATATGATGATCCTTGAGTGATTCGCAATGTTTGACACTACGAAAGTAGAAATCAAGAAGGAGCATCAATTGTTGATGGTTAGTAAAACCACTAGTTTCAAGAAGGGCAAGGACTATAAGGGATACTTCATGAAACAGCAAACCAGTTGCTGCTCTAATGAAGAAACCCAAAATTGAACCCAAACCCGAGACTAAGTGCTTCTGTTATGAGGGGAACGGTCACTGAGGCGGAGCTACCCTAGATACTTGGTAGATAAGAAGGTTGGCAAAGTCGACAGAAGTATATTTGATATACATGATATTGATGTGTACTTTACTAGTACTCCTAGTAGCACGAGGGTATTGGATACCGGTTCGGTTGCTAAGTGATTAGTAACTCGAAATGAAAGCTACGGCATAAACGGAGACTATCTAAAGGCGAGGTGATGATACGTGTTGGAAGTGTTTCCAAGGTTGATGTGATCAAACATCGCACGCTCCCTCTATCATCGGGATTGGTGGTAAAACCTAAATAATTGTTATTTGGTGTTTGAGTTGAGCATGAACATGATTGGATCGTGTTTATTGCAATACGAGTATTCATTTAAAGAGAATAATAGTTATTCTATTTGCTTGAATAATTACCCTCAATGGTTTATTGAATCTCGATCGTAGTGTTACACATGTTCATAATATTGGTGCCAAAAGATACAAAGTAATAATGATAGTACCACTTAGTTGTGGCACTGCTACTTGAGTCATGTTGGTATAAAATGCATGAAGAAGCTCCATGCTGATGTATCTTTGTACTCACTCATTTTTGAAACGTTTGAGACATGCAAACCATACATGTTGGTATAAACGCATGAAGAAACTCCATGCGGATGGATCGTTTGGACTCACTTGATTTTGAATCACTTGAGACATGCAGATCATGCTACATGAAACAAGAGAGTAACTTGTTGGGAGTAATACATTTTTGATGTGTGCAGCCCAGTGAGTGTTGAGGCACGCAGTGGATATCGTTATGTTCTTACTTCACTGACGATTTGAGTAGATACATGAGTATTTACTTGATGAATCACAAGTCTGAAATATTGAAAAGTTCAAAGCTATTTCAGAGTGAAGATCGTCCTCACAAGAGGATAAACTGTCTACGATATGATCATAGAGATGAATATTGGAGTTGCGAGTTTTTGGTACGTAGTTAAGACAATGTGAAAATTGTTTCGCAGTTCATGCCACTTGGAACACCATAGTGTGATGATGTGTCTGAACGTCATAGCCACGTCCTATTATGATATGGTGCATACTATGATGTCTCTTATCGAATTACCACTATCTTTTATGGGTTATGCATTAGAGACAACCACATTCACTTTAAATAGGACACCGCATATTTCCGTTGAGATGATACAACATAGACTATGGTTTAGTGAAACCTAAGCTGTCATTTCTTGAAAGTTTGGGGCTGCGATGCTTATGTGAAAAGGTTTCAGTCTAATAAGCTCGAACCCAAAGCGGATAAATGCATCTTCATAGGATATCCAAAAAAGTTGGATACATCTCCTATCTCAGATCCGGAAGCGAAGTGTTTGTTTCTAGAAATGGATCCTTTCTCGAGGAAAGGTTTCTCTCGAAAGAATTGAGTGGGAGGATGGTGGAACTTGATGAGGCTAGTGAACCGTCACTTCAACCAGTGTGTAGCAGGGCGCAGGAAGATGTTCCTGTGGCGCCTACACCAATTGAAGTGGAAGCTAATGATGGTGATCATTAGAGCTTCGGATCAAGTTACTACAAACCTCGTAGGTCGACAAAGGTCGCGTACTACTACACAGTGGTACGGTAACCCTGTCTTAGAGGTCATGTTGTTGAACAACAATAAACCTACGAGCTATGGAGAAGCGATGGTGGGCCCGGATTCCGACAGATGGCTGGAGGTCATGAAATCCGAGAGAGGATCCATGTATGAAAACAAAGTGTAGACTTTGGAAGACTACTTGATGGTCATAGGACTGTTGAGTAAAATGGATCTTTAAAAAGAATACAGACGATGATGGTGATAAGCCACTATTAATAAAAGCTTGACTTGTTGCAAATATGTTTCCAACAAGATCAAATAGTTGACTATGATGAGACTTTCTCACTCGTAGCGATGCTAAAAGTCTGTTGGAATTATGTTAGTAGTTGCTGCATTATTTGTGAAATATTGCACATGGGAAGTCAAAACATTGTTTCCTCGACGGTTTCCTTGAGGAAAGATTGTATGTGATACAATCAGAAGGTTTTGTCGATCCTAAGGATACTAACAAGTATGCAAGCACCAGCGATCCTTGTATGGACTGGTGCAAGCATCTCAGAGTTGGAATATATGCTTTGATGAGATGATCAAAGCTTTTGGGTTTGTGCAAGGTTTATGAGAAACTTGTATTTCCAAAGAAGTGAGTGGGAGCACTATAGAATTTCTGATAAGTATATGTGGATGACATATTGGTGATCAGAAATAATGTAGAATTTCTATAAAGCATAAAGGTTATTTGAAAGGGGGGTTTCAAAGGAAGACCTGGATAGAGCTACATGAACATTGAGCATCAAGATCTATGGAGATAGATTAAAATGCTAAACAGAACTTTCAAATGAAATGCATGCCTTGACAAGTTTTTGAAGGAGTTCAAAATAGATCAGCAAAGAAGGAGTTCTTAGTTGTGTTGTAAGGTGTGAATATGAGTAAGACTCATAAGCCCGACCACGGCAGAAGAAAGAGAAAGGACGAAGGTCGTCCCCTATGCCTTAGCCGTAGACTCTAAAGTATGCCAAGCTGTGTACCGCACCTGATGTGTGCCTTGCCACAAGTCTGTTAAAGAGGTACAAAACGAGATCCAGGATTGAATCACTAAAACAGCGGTCAAAGTTATCCTTAGTAACTAGTAGACTAAGGAATTTTTCTCGATTATGGAGGTGGTTAAAGAGTTCGTCGTAAAGGGTTACGTTGATGCAAGCTTTGACACTAATCCAAATAATTATGAGTAGTAAAACAGATTCGTGTAGTAGAGTAGATATTGTTGGAATTAGGCCCTAGAGGCAATAATAAATATAGTTATTATTATAATTCCTGTATCAAGATAATCGTTTATTATCCATGCTATAATTGTATTGAATGAAGATTTATATACATGTGTGGATACATAGACAAAAAACTGTCCCTAGCAAGCCTCTAGTTGGCTAGCCAGTTGATCAAAGATAGTCAGTGTCTTCTGATTATAAACAAGGTGTTTTTGCTTGATAACTGGATCACGTCATTAGGAGAATCACGTGATGGACTAGACCCAAACTAATAGACGTAGCATGTTGATTGTGTCATTTTGTTGCTACTGTTTTCTGCGTGTCAAGTATTTGTTTCTATGACCATGAGATCATATAACTCACTGGCACCGGAAGAATACTTTGTGTGTATCAAACGTCGCAACGTAACTGGGTGACTATAAAGATGCTCTACAGGTATCTCCGAAGGTGTTCGTTGAGTTAGTATGGATCGAGACTGGGATTTGTCACTCCGTGTGACGGAGAGGTATCTCGGGGCCCACTCGGTAATACAACATCACACACAAGCCTTCCAAGCAATGTGACTTAGTGTAAGTTGCGGGATCTTGTATTACGGAACGAGTAAAGAGACTTGCCGGTAAACGAGATTGAAATAGGTATGCGGATAATGACGATCGAATCTCGGGCAAGTAACATACCGAAGGACAAAGGGAATGACATACGGGATTATATGAATCCTTGGCACTGAGGTTCAAACGATAAGATCTTCGTAGAATATGTAGGATCCAATATGGGCATCCAGGTCCCGCTATTGGATATTGACCGAGGAGTCTCTCGGGTCATGTCTACATAGTTCTCGAACCCGCAGGGTCTGCACACTTAAGGTTCGACGTTGTTTTATGTGTATTTGAGTTATATGGTTGGTTACCGAATGTTGTTCGGAGTCCCGGATGAGATCAGGACGTCACGAGGGTTTCCGGAATGGTCCGGAAACGAAGATTGATATATAGGATGACCTCATTTGACTACTGGAAGGTTTTCGGAGTTACCGGGAATGTACCGGGAATGACGAATGGGTTCCGGGAGTTCACCGGGGGGCAACCCACCCCGGGGAAGCCCATAGGCCTTCGGGGTGGCGCACCAGCCCTTAGTGGGCTGGTGGGACAGCCCAAGAAGGCCCTATGCGCCATAGGAAGAAAATCAAAGAGAAAAGGAAAAAAAGGAGGAGGTGGGAAAAGGGGGAAGGACTCCTCCTTCCAAACCTAGTTGGACTCGGTTTGGAAGGGGAGGGTTGCCCCCCTTGGCTCGGCCGAAGCCCTTGAGGGTCCTTGGACCCCAAGGCAAGGCTCCCCCTCTTCCCCCTATATATACGGAGGTTTTAGGGCTGATTTGAGACGACTTTTCCACGGCAGCCCGACCACATACCTCCATGGTTTTTCCTCTAGATCGCGTTTCTGTGGAGCTCGGGCGGAGCCCTGCTGAGATAAGATCACCACCAACCTCCGAAGCGCCGTCATGCTGCCGGAGAACTCTTCTACCTCTCCGTCTCTCTTGCTGGATCAAGAAGGCCGAGATCATCGTCGAGTTGTACGTGTGCTGAACGCGGAGGTGCCGTCCGTTCGGCACTAGATCGTGGGACTGATCGCGGGACGGTTCGCGGGGCGGATCGAGGGACGTGAGGACGTTCCACTACATCAACCGCGTTCACTAACGCTTCTGCTGTACGGTCTACAAGGGTACGTAGATCACACATCCCCTCTTGTAGATGGACATCACCATGATAGATCTTCGTGCGCGTAGGAAATTTTTTGTTTCCCATGCAACGTTCCCCAACAGTGGCATCATGAGCTAGGTTCATGCGTAGATGTCTTCTCGAGTAGAACACAAAATTTTTTGTGGGCGGTGATGTGCGTTTTGCTGCCCTCCTTAGTCTTTTCTTGATTCTGCGGTATTGTTGGATTGAAGCGGCTTGGACCGACATTAGTCGTACGCTTACGAGAGACTGGTTTCATCGCTACGAGTAACCCCGTTGCTCAAAGATGACTGGCAAGTGTCAGTTTCTCCAACTTTAGTTGAATCGGATTTGACCGAGGAGGTCCTTGGATGAGGTTAAAGAGCAACTCATATATCTCCGCTGTGGTGTTTGCGTAAGTAAGATGCGATCCTACTAGATACCCATGGTCACCACGTAAAACATGCAACAACAAAATTAGAGGACGTCTAACTTGTTTTTGCAGGGTATGCTTGTGATGTGATATGGCCAACGATGTGATGTGATATATTGGATGTATGAGATGATCATGTTGTAATAGATAATATCGACTTGCACGTCGATGGTACGGCAACCGACAGGAGCCATAGGGTTGTCTTTATATTAATGTTTGTGCTTGCAGATGCGTTTACTATTTTGCTAGGATGTAGCTTTAGTAGTAATAGCATGAGTAGCACGACAACCCCGATGGCGACACGTTGATGGAGATCATGGTGTGGCGCCGGTGACAAGAAGATCGTGCCGGTGCTTTGGTGATGGAGATCAAGGAGCACGTGATGATGGCCATATCATGTCACTTATGAATTGCATGTGATGTTAATCCTTTTATGCACCTTATTTTGCTTAGAACGACGGTAGCATTATGAGGTGATCTCTCACTAAAATTTCAAGATGAAATTGTGTTCTCCCCGACTGTGCACCGTTGCTACAGTTCGTCGTTTCGAGACACCACGTGATGATTGGGTGTGATAGACTCAACGTTCACATACAACGAGTGCAAAACAGTTGCGCACGCGGAACACTCGGGTTAAGCTTGACGAGCCTAGCATGTGCAGACATGGCCTCGGAACACATGAGACCGAAAGGTCGATCATGAATCATATAGATGATATGATTAGCATAGGGATGCTTACTACTGAAAGTATGCTCAACTCACGTGATGATCGGACTTGAGCTAGTGTAAGTGGATCATGAACCACTCAAATGACTAGAGAGATGTACTTTTTGAGTGGGAGTTTAGCGAGTAATTTGATTAAGTTAAACTCTAATTATCTTGAACATAGCCTAAGTCCACTTTGAATATATTTGTGTTGTAGATCATGCTTCATGCGACAGTCACCCTGAATTTTAATACGTTCCTAGAGAAAGCTAAGTTGAAAGATGATGGAAGCAACTTTGTAGACTGGGCTCGTAATCTTAAGCTAATCTTACAAGCTGGGAAGAAGGATTATGTCCTTAATGCTGTGCTAGGAGATGAACCACCCGCTACGGCTGATCAGGATGTTAAGAACACTTGGTTAGCACGTAAGGAGGACTACTCAATAGTTCAATGTGCAGTCTTGTATGGCTTAGTGCCGGGACTTCAACGTCGCTTTGAGCGTCATGGAGCATTTGAGATGTTCCAGGAGTTGAAGTTTATCTTTCAGAAGAACGCTCGGATCGAGAGGTATGAGACCTTCGATAAATTCTATGCTTGCAAGATGGAGGAGAACTCGTCTGTCAGTGAACATGTGCTCAAAATGTCTGGGTACTCAAACCGTCTAGCTGAGCTGGGGATTGAACTCCCGCAAGAAGCTATCACTGACAGAATCCTTCAATCACTGCCGCCAAGCTATAAAGGCTTTGTGTTGAACTACAACATGCAAGGGATGAACAAGTCTCCCGGCGAGTTGTTTGCGATGCTGAAAGTCGCAGAGTCTGAACTCCGTAAAGAGCATCAAGTGTTGATGGTGAATAAGACCACTAGTTTCAA
Organism: Hordeum vulgare subsp. vulgare; assembly: GCF_904849725.1. Lineage (NCBI taxonomy): Eukaryota > Viridiplantae > Streptophyta > Magnoliopsida > Poales > Poaceae > Hordeum > Hordeum vulgare. Next base: position 596,900,708 of record NC_058524.1, read on the forward strand.
GAGAAATGGCAAAGGCAAGAAGGGTAATTCGAAGAAGAGCGGCAAGCCTGTTGCCAATCCGACGAAGAAACCCAAAGCTGGACCTAAGCCTGAAACAGAGTGTTACTATTGCAAGGGTATGGGTCACTTGAAGCGCAATTGCCCCAAGTATCTGGCTGATAAGAAGGCAGCCAAAGAAAAATCAGGTATATTTGATATACATGTTATTGATGTGTACTTAACCGGCTCTCGTAGTAGTGCCTGGGTATTCGATACCGGTTCTGTTGCTCATATTTGCAACTCGAAACAGGAACTGCGGAATAGACGAAGGCTGGCGAAAGATGAAGTGACGATGCGCGTAGGAAATGGTTCCAAGGTTGATGCAATCGTCGTCGGCACAGTTTCACTTCACTTACCATCAGGATTAGTTATGAACTTGAATCATTGTTATTTAGTGCCTGCGTTGAGCATGAACATTATATCTGGATCTTGTTTATTGCGAGACGGTTACTCTTTTAAGTCAGAGAATAATGGTTGTTCTATTTCTATGAGTAACATCTTTTATGGTCATGCACCCAATGTGAGAGGATTGTTCATATTGAATCTTGATAGCGATACACACATACATAACATTGAGACCAAAAGAGTTAGAGTTAACAATGATAGCGCCATATTTTTGTGGCACTGCCGCTTAGGTCATATTGGTGTAAAGCGCATGAAGAAACTCCATGCCGATGGACTTTTGGAGTCACTTGACTTTGATTCACTTGACACGTGCGAACCATGCCTCATGGGCAAGATGACTAAAACTCCGTTCTCCGGAACAATGAAGCGTGCAAGTGACTTGTTGGAAATCATACATACCGATGTGTGTGGTCCGATGAGCATAGAGGCACGCGGCAGATATCGTTATTTTCTCACCTTCACTGACGATTTGAGTAGATATGGTTATGTCTACTTAATGAAGCACAAGTCTGAAACATTTGAAAAGTTCAAGCAATTTCAGAGTGAAGTTGAAAATCATCGTAACAAGAAGATCAAGTTCCTACGGTCTGATCGTGGGGGTGAATATCTGAGTTTCGAGTTTGGTGCTCACTTAAGACAATGTGGAATTGTTTCACAGTTGACACCGCCTGGAACACCACAACGTAATGGTGTGTCCGAACGTCATAACCGTACTTTATTAGAGATGGTGCGATCTATGATGTCTCTTACCGATTTGCCGTTATCGTTTTGGGGTTATGCATTAGAAACAGCTGCATTCACTTTAAATAGGGCACCATCAAAATCCGTTGAGACGACACCATACGAACTGTGGTATGGCAAAAGGCCAAAGTTGTCGTTTCTTAAAGTTTGGGGATGTGATGCTTATGTCAAAAAGCTTCAGCCTGAAAAGCCGGAACCCAAAGCGGAAAAGTGCATCTTCATAGGTTACCCAAAAGAGACAGTTGGATACACCTTCTATCTCAAATCCGAGGGCAAAGTGTTTGTTGCTAAAAACGGAGCTTTTCTCGAGAAGGAGTTTCTCTCGAGAGAATTGAGTGGGAGGAAGATAGAACTTGATGAGGTTGTCGAACCTCTCATCCCTCTAGATGGTGGCACAGGGCAAGGGGAAACCTCTATCGTTGCGACGGCGGTTGAGGAGGAAGTTAATGATGATGATCATGAAACTCCGGTTCAAGTTTCTGTCGAACCACGCAGGTCAACGAGACCACGTGCTGCTCCAGAGTGGTACGGTAATCCCGTCTTGTCAATCAGGTTGTTAGACAACAATGAACCTACAAGTTATGAAGAAGCAATGGTGGGCCCGGATTCCAACAAATGGCTAGAAGCCATGAAGTCCGAGATAGGATCCATGTATGAGAACAAAGTGTGGACTTTGGAAGTACTACCTGAGGGCCGCAAGGCTATTCAGAACAAATGGATCTTTAAGAGGAAGACGGACGCTGACGGCAATGTGACCGTTTATAAAGCTCGACTTGTGGCAAAGGGTTTTTCACAAGTTCAAGGAGTTGACTACGATGAGACATTCTCACCCGTAGTGATGCTTAAGTCTGTCAGAATCATGTTAGCAATAGCTGCATTTTTCGATTATGAAATCTGGCAGATGGATGTCAAAACGGTGTTCCTTAACGGTTTCCTTAAGGAAGAGTTGTGTATGATGCAACTCGAAGGTTTTGTCGATCCTAAGAATGCTAACAAGGTGTGCAAGCTCCAGCGATCCATTTATGGACTGGTGCAAGCATCTCGGAGTTGGAACAAACGCTTTGATGAGGTGATCAAAGCATTTGGGTTTATACAAGTGTTTGGAGAATCTTGTATTTACAAGAAAGTGAGTGGGAGCTCTGTGGCGTTTCTAATATTATATGTGGATGACATATTGCTGATTGGAAACAACGTAGAGTTTTTGGAGAGCGTAAAGGATTACTTGAATAAAAGTTTCTCTATGAAGGACCTAGGAGAAGCTGCTTACATTCTAGGCATTAAGATCTACACGGATAGATCAAAATGCCTGATAGGACTTTCACAAAGCACATACCTTGATAAAGTTTTGAAGAGGTTCAAAATGGAACAGTCCAAGAAAGGGTTCTTGCCAGTTTTACAAGGTACGAGATTGAGTAAGACTCAGTGCCCAGCGACTGATGAGGATAGAGAGCATATGAGCACCGTCCCCTATGCTTCAGCCATAGGTTCTATCATGTATGCAATGTTGTGCACTAGACTGGACGTTAGCCTGGCCATAAGTATGGCAGGCAGGTTCCAGAGTAATCCAGGAGTGGATCACTCGACGGCGGTCAAGAATATCCTGAAGTACCTGAAAAGGACTAAGGAGATGTTTCTCGTGTATGGAGGTGACGAAGAGCTCGCCGTAAAGGGTTACGTCGATGCAAGCTTTGACACAGATCCGGACGACTCTAAGTCGCAGACCGGATACGTATTTATTCTTAATGGGGGTGCGGTAAGCTGGTGCAGTTCCAAGCAAAGCGTCGTAGCAGATTCTACATGTGAAGCGGAGTACATGGCTGCCTCGGAGGCGGCTAAGGAGGGTGTCTGGATGAAGCAGTTCATGACGGATCTTGGAGTGGTGCCAAGTGCACTGAATCCAATAACCTTGTTCTGTGACAACACGGATGCCATTGCCTTAGCAAAGGAACCATGGTTTCACAATAAGTCCAGACACATCAAACGACGCTTCAACCTCATCCGCGACTACGTCGAAGGGGAGGACGTAAATATATGCCAAGTGCACACGGATCTGAATGTAGCAGACCCGCTGACTGAACCTCTTCCACGGGCAAAGCATGATCAACACCAGAACTGTATGGGTGTTATATTTATTACAATGTAATTCGCATGATGATGTGAGGGCTAGATTATTGACTCTAGTGCAAGTGGGAGACTGTTGGAATTATGCCCTAGAGGCAATAATAAATATAGTTATTATTATAATTCCTGTATCAAGATAATCGTTATTATCCATGCTATAATTGTATTGAATGAAGATTTATATACATGTGTGGATACATAGACAAAACACTGTCCCTAGCAAGCCTCTAGTTGGCTAGCCAGTTGATCAAAGATAGTCAGTGTCTTATGATTATAAACAAGGTGTTGTTGCTTGATAACTGGATCACGTCATTAGGAGAATCACGTGATGGACTAGACCCAAACTAATAGGCGTAGCATGTTGATCGTGTCATTTTGTTGCTACTGTTTTCTGCGTGTCAAGTATTTGTTCCTATGACCATGAGATCATATAACTCACTAACACCGGAGGAATACTTTGTGTGTTTCAAACGTCGCAACGTAACTGGGTGACTATAAAGATGCTCTATAGGTATCTCCGAATGTGTTCGTTGAGTTAGTATGGATCGAGACTGGGATTTGTCACTCCGTGTGACGGAGAGGTATCTCGGGGCCCACTCGGTAATACAACATCACACACAAGCCTTGTAAGCAATGTAACTTAGTGTAAGTTGCGGGATCTTGTATTACGGAACGAGTAAAGAGACTTGCGAGTAAACGAGATTGAAATAGGTATGCGGATACTGACGATCGAATCTCGGGCAAGTAACATACCGAAGGACAAAGGGAATGACATACGGGATTATACGAATCCTTGGCACTGAGGTTCAAACGATAAGATCTTCATAGAATATGTAGGATCCAATATGGGCATCCAGGTCCCGCTATTGGATATTGACCGAGGAGTCTCTCGGGTCATGTCTACATAGTTCTCGAACCCGCAGGGTCTGCACACTTAAGGTTCGACGTTGTTTTATGTGTATTTGAGCAACCGAATGTTGTTCGGAGTCCCGGATGAGATCACGGACGTCACGAGGGTTTCCGGAATGGTCCGGAAACGAAGATTGATATATAGGATGACCTCATTTGATTACCAGAAGGTTTTCGGAGTTACCGGGAATGTACCGGGAATGACGAATGGGTTCCGGGAGTTCACTGGGGGGGGGCAACCCACCCCGGGGAAGCCCATAGGCTTTGGGGAGACACACCAGCCCTTAGTGGGCTGGTGGGACAGCCCCAAGGGGGCCTATGCGCCAAGAATAAAAGATCAAAGGAAAAAAAAAAGAGGGAGGAAGTGGGAAGGGAGGGGGACTCCTCCCACCAAACCAAGTCCAACTCGGTTTGGGGGGGGGGAGTCTTCCCCCCCTTGGCTCGGCCGACCCCTTGAGGGTCCCTTGGACCACAAGGCAAGGTCCCCCTCCCTCCTCCTATATATATGGAGCTTTTAGGGCAGATTTGAGACGACTTTCTCACGGTTGCCCGACCACATATCTCCATAGTTTTTCCTCTAGATCGCGTTTCTGCGGAGCTCGGGCGGAGCCCTGCTGAGACAAGATCATCACCAACCTCCGGAGCGTCGTCACGCTGCCGGAGAACTCTTCTACCTCTTCGTCTCTCTTGCTGGATCAAGAAGGCCGAGATCATCGTCGAGCTGTACGTGTGCTGAACGCGGAGGTGTCGTCCGTTCGGTACTAGATCGTGGGACTGATCGCGGGATTGTTCGCGGGGCGGATCGAGGGACGTGAGGACGTTCCACTACATCAACCGCGTTCTCTAACGCTTCTGCTGTACGATCTACAAGGGTACGTAGATCACTCATCCCCTCTCGTAGATGGACATCACCATGATAGGTCTTCGTGCGCGTAGGAAAATTTTTGTTTCCCATGCGACGTTCCCCTACAGGAATAAGGAGAAGCAAGAGCCTAAGCTTGGGGATGCCCGAGGCACCCCAAGGTAATATTCAAGGAATACTCAAGCGTCTAAGCTTGGGGATGCCCCGGAAGGCATCCCCTCTTTCGTCTACAATCTATCGATAATTTTACTCGGAGCTATATTTTTATTCGTCACATGATATGTGCAAATGCTTGGAGCGTATTTTGTGTTTATTTTTTTATTTTTATTTTATGCACCATGCTAGTATGAGATAGTCCTTGGTTGGCTTTATAGAATGCTTCATGTGCTTCACTTATATCATTTGAAGTTTGGATTGCCTGTTTCCCTACACATAGAAAACCGCCATTTGTAGAATGCTCTTTTGCTTCACTTATATTTGTTAGAACGGGGCATATCTTTTGTAGAAAGAATTAAACTCTCATGCTTCAGTTATACCTATTTAGTGAGTTAACAGGAGTTGGTCATTCACATGGTTAGTCATAAAATCCTACATAAAACTTGTAGATCACTGAATATGATATGTTTGATTCATTGCAACAGTTTTGCGACATGAATATGTGATATTAGAGTCATGATAGTGAGTAATTGTGTTTTTTTAGAAATACTTGTGTTAAGGTTTGTGATTCTCGTAGCATGCACGTATGGTGAACCGTTATGTGATGAAGTCGGAGCATGATTTATTTATTGATTGTCATCCTTTATGTGGAGGTCGGGATCGCGCGATGGTTAACTCCTACCAACCTTTCCCCTAGGAGCATGCGTGTAGTACCTTGTTTCGATGAATAATAGACTTATGCAATAAGTATGTGAGTTCCTTATGACTAATGTTGAGTCCATGGATTATACACACTCTCGCCCTTCCACCATTGCTAGCCTCTCTAGTACCGCGCAACTTTCGCCGGTGCATTACACCCACCATATAGCCTTCCTCAAAACAGCTACTATACCTACCTATTATGGCATTTTCGTAGCCATTCCGAGATATATTGCCATGCAACTACCACCGTTCCGTCTCATGACATGTGCCACCACTTCTATATTGCCATTGCATGATCGTAAGATAGCTAGCATGATGTTTCCATGGCCTGTCCATTTTTTTGATGTCATTGCTATGCTAGATCATTGTCACGGTACACTACCGAAGGCATTTTATATAGAGTCATCATTGCTCTAAGTATTTAGTTGTAAGTGTGATGATCATCATTAATAGAGCGTTGTCCCATGTGGGGAAATAAAAGAGGCCAGTGAAGCCCATTTACAAAAAAGAGGCCAAAGATGCCCACCAAAAAAAGAGAGGCCAAAGAGCCCACAAAAAAATGAGAGAAAAGAGAGAAGGGACAATTGCTACTATCCTATTTCCACACTTGTGCTTAAAATAGCACTATGATCTTCATGACAGAGAGTCTCTTATGTTGTCACTTCCATATACTAGTGAGAAATTTTCATTATATAACTTGGCTTGTATATTCCAATGATGGGCTTCCTCAAAATTGCCCTAGGTCTTCGTGAGCAAGCAAGTTGGATGCACACCCACTAGTTTCTTTTGTGAGCTTTCATACACTTATAATCTCTAGGGCATCCGTTGTGTGGCAATCCCTACTCACTCACATTGTTATCTATTGATGGGCATCTCCATAGCCCGTTGATACGCCTAGTTGATGTGAGACTATCTCCTCCTTTTTTGTCTTCTCCACGACCACCATATTCTATTCCACCTATAGTTCTATGTCCATGGCTCACGCTCATGTATTGCGTGAAAGTTGAAAAGGTTTGAGAACACAAAAGTACGAAACAATTGCTTGGCTAAAACCGGGGTTGTACACGATTTAAATACGTTGTGTGGGGAAGATGGACCATAGTCAGACTATATGATTTTGTAGGGATAACTTTCTTTGGCCATGATATTTTGAGAAGACATGACTGCTTTGTTAGTATGCTTGAAATACTATTGTCCTTATGTCAAATGATATATTATTGCTTCGAATCACTCGTGTTTTAGTATTCATGCCATGATTAGATTATAACATCAAGATTATGCTAGGTAGCATTCCACATCAAAAATTATCTTTTTTATCATTTACCTACTCGAGGACGACCAGGAATTAAGCTTGGGGATGTTGATACGTCTCCGTCGTATCTATAATTTTGGATTGTTTCATGCCAATATTCTACAACTTTCATATACTTTTGGCAACTTTTTATACTATTTTTGGGACTAACATATTGATCCAGTGCCGAGTGCCAGTTCCTGTTTGTTGCATGCTTTTTATTTCGCAGAATATCCATACCAAACGAAGTCCAAACGTAATAAAAACTTACGGTTTTTTTTGGAATATTTATGATTTTGGGGAAGAAGAATCAACGCGAGGCGATGCACAGAGTGCCCACAAGCCCTGTCGCCGCGGCCAGGGGGTGGGACCGCGGCAGGCAGGCTTGTGGCCACTCCTTAAGGTGGTTGGATCCCTTCTTTCTCCGGATGACCTCATTTGATTACCGGAAGGTTTTCGGAGTTACCGGGAATGACGAATGGGTTCCGGGAGTTCACCGGGGGGGCAACCCACCCCGGGGAAGCCCATAGGCCTTGGGGGTGGCGCACCAGCCCTTAGTGGGCTGGTGGGACAGCCCAAGAAGGCCCTATGCGCCATAGGAAGAAAATCAAAGAGAAAGGGAAAAAAAGGAGGAGGTGGGAAAAGGGGGAAGGACTCCTCTTTCCAAACCTAGTTGGACTCGGTTTGGAAGGGGAGGGTTGCCCCCCTTGGCTCGTCCGAAGCCCTTGAGGGTCCTTGGACCCCAAGGCAAGGCTCCCCCTCTTCCCCCTATATATACGGAGGTTTTAGGGCTGATTTGAGACGACTTTTCCACGGCAGCCCGACCACATACCTCCATGGTTTTTCCTCTAGATCGTGTTTCTGCGGAGCTCGGGCGGAGCCCTGCTGAGATAAGATCACCACCAACCTCCGGAGCGCCGTCACGCTGCCGGAGAACTCTTCTACCTCTTCGTCTCTCTTGCTGGATCAAGAAGGCCGAGATCATCGTCGAGCTGTACGTGTGCTGAACGCGGAGGTGCCGTCCGTTCGGCACTAGATCGTGGGACTGATTGCAGGACGGTTCGCGCGGCGAATTGAGGGACGTGAGGACGTTCCACTACATCAACCGCGTTCACTAACACTTCTGCTGTACGGTCTACAAGGGTACGTAGATCACACATCCCCTCTCGTAGATGGACATCAACATGATAGGTCTTTGTGCGCGTAGGAAATTTTTTGTTTCCCATGCGACGTTCCCCAACAGATATTTGGAGTATTTCCGAATAGCACGTAGTAGCAGCATCTATAAGATGACATAAAGATTTGTAAAGCACACACGGATCTGAAAGATTCATAACCGTTGACTAAAACCTCTCTCACGAGCAAGACGTGATCAGAGCCCAGAACTATATGGGTGTGGGATTCGTTAAAATAACATGGTGATGTGAACTAGATTATTGACTCTAGTGCAAGTGGGAGACTCTTGGAAATATGCCCTAGAGGAAATAATAAATTAGTTATTATTATATTTCTTTGTTCATGATAATCGTTTATTATCCATGCTATAATTGTATTGATTGGAAACACAATACTTGTGTGGATAGATAGACAAAACACTGTCCCTAGTAAGCCTCTAGTTGACTAGCTCGTTGATCAAAGATGGTCAAGGTTTCCTAACCATAGGCAAGTGTTTTCACTTGATAACGGGATCACATCATTAGGAGAATCATGTGATGAACTAGACCCAAACTAATGAACGTAGCATGTTGATCGTGTCATTTTGTTGCTACTGTTTTCTGCGTGTCAAGTATTTATTCCTATGACCATGAGATCATATAACTCACTGGCACCGGAGGAATGCCTTGTGTGTATCAAACGTCACAACGTAACTGGGTGACTATAAAGATGCTCTACAGGTATCTCCGAAGGTGCCCGTTGAGTTAGTATGGATCAAGACTGGGATTTGTCACTCCGTGTGACGGAGAGGTATCTCGGGGCCCACTCGGTAATACAACATCACACACAAGCCTTGCAAGCAATGTGACTTAGTGTAAGTCACGGGATCTTGTATTACGGAACGAGTAAAGAGACTTTCCGGTAAATGAGATTGAAATAGGTATGCGGATACCGACAATCGAATCTCGGGCAAGTAACATACCGAAGGACAAAGGAAATGACATACGGGACTATATGAATCCTTGGCACTGAGGTTCAACTGATAAGATCTTCGGAGAATATGTAGGATCCAATATGGGCATCCAAGTCCCGCTATTGGATATTGACCGAGGAGTGTCTCGGGTCATGTCTACATAGTTCTCGAACCCGCAGGGTGTGCACACTTAAGGTTCGGTGACGTTTTGGTATAGTTGAGTTATAGGTGTTGGTAACCGAAAGTTGTTTGGAGTCCTAGATGAGAACCAGAACGTCACGAGGAGCTCCGGAATGGTTTGGAGGTAAAGATTGATATATAGGAAGTCCTGTTTTGGTCAGCGGAAAAGTTTGGCTCATCGGTAGTGTACCGGGAGTGCCGGGAGGGGTGCCGGGGACCATCGGGAGGGGTGTCACGCCCCAAGGGGTCTCATGGGCTATGAGAAGAGATAAACCAGCCCCTAGTGGGCTGGAATAAGTTCCCACTAAGGCCCATAAGGTTTGAGAAGGAAAAAACACAAGGTGGAAAGAGTTTCCAAGTGGGAAGGTGGAATCCTACTCCAAGTAGGATTGGAGCAGGACTCCTCCACCTCCAATTTCGGCCAAACCTTGAGGGTTTGAGGCTACCTCCTCCCCTCCCTCCGTCCTATATATACTATAGGTATTGAGGGTTTTTGAGACACAACTTTGCCACGGCAGCCCGACCACATACCTCCACGGTTTTTCCTCTAGATCGTATTTCTGCGGAGCTCGGGCGGAGCCCTGCTGAGATAGATCACCACCAACCTCCGGAGCGCCGTCACACTGCTGGAGAACTCATCTACCTCTCTGTCTCTCTTGCTGGATCAAGAAGGCCGAGATCATCGTCGAGCTGTACGTGTGCTGCACGCGGAGGTGTCGTTCGTTCGGCACTAAATCGGAGCGGATCGTGGGACGGATCACGGGACGGTTCGCGGGGCGGATCGAGGGACGTGAGGACATTCCACTACATCAACCGCATTTCTTAACGCTTCCTGTTGTGTGATCTACAAGGGTACGTAGATCGGAAATCCCCTCTCGTAGATGGACATCACCATGATAGGTCTTCGTGCGCGCAGGAATTTTTTTGTTTCCCTTGCGACGTTCCCCAACACTTTCAGCATTGTCTAGAGTTTTACTAGCATAATGGATAACATTTAATTTCTTATCAACTCTTTGTCCTAGAACAACACCAACAACATAATCACTAGCATCACACATAATTTCAAAGGGTAGGTTCCAATCAGGGTGTTAAACAACAGGTGCAGTTATCAAGGCTTTCTTAAGAATTTCAAATGCTTCTACACAATCATCATCGAAAACAAATGGGATATACTTTTGCAAAAGATTAGTGAGAGGCTTAGAAATCTTAGAGAAGTCTTTAATAAATCTCCTATAGAAACCAGCATGACCTAGGAAACTTCTTATACCTTTAATATCTGTTGGACACGACATTTTTTCAACAGCATCAACTTTAGCTTTATCAACTTCAATACCACTTTCAGAGATTTTGTGTCCCAAGACGATGCCTTCATTAACCATAATGTGACACTTCTCCCAATTCAAGACAATATTAGTTTCTTCACATATCTGCAAAACTCGATCAAGGTTGCTCAAGCAATCATCAAAAGAAGTTCCGTAAACGGAAAAATCATCCATGGAAACCTCAACAATCTTTTCACAAAAGTCAGAGAATATAGCCATCATACATCTTTGAAAGGTAGCAGGTGCATTGCATAAACCAAAAGGTATACGTCTATAAGCAAAGGTACTGAAAGGGCAAGTAAAAGCGGTCTTCTCTTGATTCTCTTTTGATACAGGTATTTGAGAGAAACCAGAGTAACTATCTAGAAAGCGAAAATGTGTATGTTTGGATAATCTTTATAGAATTTGATCAATAAAAGGTAGCAGATAATGATCTTTCCTAGTAGCTTTATTTAATTTCCTCAAATTAATTACCATTCTATATCCTGTAACAATTCTTTGTGGGATCAAAACATCTTTATCATTAGGAACAACGGTAATACCTCCCTTTTTAGGTACACAATGAACGGGACTAACCCATCTACTACTAGCAATAGGATAAATTATACCTGCCTCCAGAAGCTTTAGTATTTCATTTCTTACCACTTCCTTCATTTTAGGATTTAATCATCGTTGGTGATCAACAACTGGTTTAGCATCTGGTTCCATATTGATTTTGTGCTGACATAGAGTGGGACTAATGCCCTTAAGATCATCAAGAGTATATCCAACAGCGGCACGGTGCTTCCTCAGAGTTTTCAATAATCTCTTTTCTTCATGCTCTAAAAGGTTAGCACTAATAATAACATGATATATCTTTTTTTGTCAAGATAAGCATACTTGAGAGTATCATGTAATTGTTTAAGCTCAAACACGAGATCACCCTTGGGTGGAGTAGGATCCCCAAGTATTTCAACAGGTAGATGGCATTTCAGAATAGGCTGCTGGTCAAAGAAAATCCTATCTATTTCATTCCTTTCATTCATATGCATATCATTTTCATGGTCTAGCAAATATTGTTCTAATGGATCGGTAGGAGGCACAATGATAGAAGCGAGACCAAGAATTTCATCTTTACTAGACAATTCTTTGTCATGGGGTTGGCTACAAAATTTAGAGAAATTGAACTCATGAGATGCATCCTCAAAACTTACAGTAACCGTTTCTTTTTCACAATTAATCTTAGCATTAACAGTATTCAAGAAGGGTCTCCCGAATATAATGGGACAAAAATCATCTTGTGGGAACCAAGAACAAGAAAATTGGTAGGATATTTTATTTTCCCACACAAGACTTCAACATCTCTAACAATCCCAATTGGTGAAATAGTATCTCTATTAGCAAGCTTGGTGGTAACATCAATTTCCTCTAATTCGGGTGGTGCAATGTCATTCATAATTTCTTGGTATAAGGTAAAGGGAATTGCACTCACACTAGCACCCACATCACATAAGCCATGATAACATTGATCTCCTATCTTAACAGAAACAACAGGCACGCCAACAACAGGTCTATGTTTACCATTAGTATCAGGTCTAACAATTCTAGCGGCTTCATCACAGAAGTGAATGACATGCCCATCAATATTATCAACCAAGAGATCCTTAACCATAGAAATATTAGGTTCTACTTTAATTTGCTCAGGAGATATAGGTGTTCTATCACAACTCTTATGAACCACAGTTGAAGCTTTAGCATGTTCCTTTATCCTAACAGGAAAGGGTGGTTTCTCAATATAAGCAGTAGGAATAACAGGATCAGCATTACAAATAATAGTTTCTTCAACTTTAATAGGCTCTACCACTTTAACTTCAATGGGAGGATGATATTTAAACCGCTTTTCCTTAGGGAGATCAACATGAGTAGCAAAAGATTCACAAAATGAAGCTACTACCTCAGAGTCAAGTCCATATTTAGTGCTAAAATCATGAAAAGCATCGGTGCCTAAAAACGATTTAACACAATCAAACTTAAGGCTTATACCTGACTCATTACCTTCGTCAAGTTCCCAATCTTTAGAGTTTCATTTAGTTCTTTCCAATAAGTACCATTTCAATTCAATATCTTTCTTCATAAAGGAACCATCATAAGAAGTGTCGAGCATGGATTGATCATTACGGGAGAGACGAACATAAAAATTATGAATAATAATTTCTCTCGGGATCTCATGATTGCGGCATGAATATAACATTGACTTAAGCCTCCCCCAAGCTTGAGCGATTCTTTCTCCTTCACGAGGCCAAAAATTATAGATATAATTCTGATCACGATGCACCAGATGCATAGGGTAAAACTTCTGATGAAATTCCAATTCCAATCGGTTGTAGTTCCACGATCCAATATCATCACATAGCCTATACCATGTCAATGACTTTTCCTTCAAATATAAAGGAAATACCATCTTCTTGACGTCATCCTCGGGAAAACCTGCAAGCTTAAATAATCCACAAACTTCATCCACATAGATTAGGTGCAAATCAGGATGTAGTGTTCCATCTCCTGCATAAGGATTAGCTAGCAGTTTTTCTATCATACCTGAATGAATTTCATAATAAATATTTTAAGTAGGTGCAGAAGGTTGAGGATCATATCTTCGTGCTTCCGGTCAGGGTGAAGATACCCCGAACAAGCTCCTCAAAGGATTATTTTCCATACTGACAAGTGACAGTAAATTTCACCACAGTATATAAATTTTTCCTTACCAAGTTCCACTTACCAAAGGCGCTTCACTCCCCGGCAACGGCGCCAGAAAAGAGTCTTGATGACCCACAAGTGTAGGGGATCTATCGTAGTCCTTTTGATAAGTAATAATGTCGAACCCAACGAGGAGCAGAAGGAAATGACAAGCGGTTTTCAGTAAGGTATTCTCTGCAAGCACTGAAATTATCGGTGAGAGATAGTTTTGTGATAAGGTAATTTGTAAAGGGTAACAAGTAACAATTGTAACTAAGGTTCAGCATGGTGGCCCAATCCTTTTTGTAGCAAAGGACAAGCCTGGACAAACTCTTATATAAAGAAAAGCTCTCCCGAGGACACATGGGAATTAATGTCAAGCTAGTTTTAATCATGATTCACGTTCGTTACTTTGATAATTTGATATGTGGGTGGACCGGCGCTCGGGTTCTGTCCTTACTTGGACAAACCTCACACTTATGATTAGCCTCTCTCGCAAGCATCCGCAACTACGAAATAGGAATTAAGATAAATCTAACCATAACATTAAACATATGGATCCAAATCAGCCCCTTACGAAGCAACACATAAACTAGGGTTTAAGCTTCTGTCACTCTAGTAACCAATCATCTACTTATTACTTCCCAATGCCTTCCTTTAGGCCCAAATAATGGTGAAGTGTCATGTAGTCGACGTTCACATGACACCACTAGAGAAGATACAACAAATAACTTATCAAAATATCGAACGAATACCAAATTCACATGATTACTTATAACAAGACTTATCCCATGTCCTCAGGAACAAACGTAACTACTCACAAAGCATATTCATATTCACGATCAAAGGAGTATTAATAACCATTAAGGATCTCAACATATGATCTTCCACCAAATAAACCTCCTGCTCATCGAGTTGCCTCTTAAGTTCCTTCAATTCTTCTCGACCCAGCTTGTACGGCCGTTTGCACACTGGCTCTGTGCCTGGATCAAGCTCAATGACAAACTCAACTTCACGGCGCGGAGGCATGCCTGGCAGCTCTTCAGGAAACACAGCTTGATATTCGCAGACCACTTGGACTTGCTCAATAGGATTGATCTCACCCTTTTCGTTCAAGGAGAACAGACGGATTGTATCATCGCGCGTCGCGAATATAATCACATCCTCCGAAGAGTGGGTAAGCTTGACTTCTTTGGATTCACAATCAATTGACGCCTTGTTCATGGCCAACCAGTCCATACCAAGAATCAAGTCGATGTCGGAATTGCCCAAGACATACGAAGAGGCCAGAAAAGAATAACTTCCTATCTTGACAGAAGCATCCGGAACAACCCAACGAGAACTCATAAGCATACCCGGAGAAACAATGTCCAAAGACCTAACCAACTCTTGAAGATGGAAATCATGCTTTGCCGCAAAAGGATATGACAAGAAAGATTGCGATGCACCAGAATCGAATAGCACTTTAGCAGGAATATCATTGACGAGGAGGTTACCCATGATCACATCAGAGGAGTTGTCTGCTTCAGCTGCGTTCACCATGTTGACTCGAGCTGATCTGGGGTTGAATTTGACAAGAGCGTTGCTTGGAGGTTTGCCTGGAGGAGGAGGCGGCAGACGGAGCTGAGAAGTACATTTGTTGGCATAGTGACCCTTCTGCCCACATTTGTGACAAGTGACATCTGCTGGCTGCCGGAACTGAGTCTGAGGAGGCCCTTGCTTCTGATGCTGGTATCTCTGCTGGAAGCCAGGGTTGGGTGGGTGGGAAGAACCACGTCCACCTGAGTGTTTCAGCTGCTGTGAGTGCCGAGGAGGAGGAGGAGAAACCCAAAACCTCTGTTGCTTCTGAACCACCTGAGTCGAGGAAGAGCTGGAATCTCTGAAGCGCTTCTTGGAGTTTTCCACTCTGAGCAAGGCTGCCTCTTCCCTGAGAGCTAGGTTGTAGAACTTGTCAAACTCCTCAGGATCGTGCAATGCAAGAGCTAACTGCAAGTCTTCCTTCAAGCCACCCCTGAACTGGTAGATCTTGCTCTTCTGATCCGGGACATCCTGCAGCGCGTAACGGGCTAGCTCGTGGAACTCAACATTGTACTTGTACACATAATTGCTGCCCTGCTTCAAACGCCTGAACTTCTCACGCATCTCCTCCACAAAACTGGAAGGGATGTAGTGGGACCTGAAGTCACGACAAAACTCGTCCCAAGACATCACCCTGTCGCCTCTCGAGTCCTTGAGCTGCTGCCACCATATAGAAGCCTGTCCCTTCAACTGAAACGTAGCACACTTGACATAATCCTCAAGACGCACGTTGCTACACTCGAAATGCTTGTTCATATCACGGATCCAATCTTCCGCATCAAACGGCTGATCGCAAGAAGTGAACGTCTTAGGCTGGTTTGACAGGAACTGACTCAGATTGGCGAAGTGATTGCCACCCTGCTGGAAATTGCCCTGCTGATGATTGGCTCTCTCCTGGATCAACTGCAACAACATATGAGTGTTTGCATTAGTAGCTGCCATCATCGCCTGCCAGGCCTCTGCAGGAGGAGGCGACGACGGCGGAGGAGGAGGAGGTGGTGGAGGCGGCATATCCTCACGCCCTGGGGTCTGACGAGTCGGTGGAGCCATCCTGAAGACGAACAACATATTAGTCCACAGAATAATTGAAGATATTGCTGAATCAAAAGACAGAATATCTGAACAGAATTTAGCATTTGCACTTGAACAACATAGCAAGAGTGCATCCTCAAAGTGACAGACGACAAAATTCCAATAAGGACCACTGCAAACAAGTGTGAGCTAGAACTGCTCGGAACAAACATATGCCCGAGATTTCCCAAACCTCAATCAAGCGTCTGTAGGAAGATAGTCCTATAAGATACTACTAGATATCCCACCTATGAATTCCCGAAATAACTGGTCATGCAATCAGGTACACGGATACAAGGAGTATTTCACACAACTCCTAAACTAACCCGTCACCTGTATCACATCCTTCAACACACAACCAGCATCTCGGACCTTCATCTACAACAGATCCTCGTGATCACAACGATACCAAGTGTGGTAGTACCCCCGAACAATCTACACCAGTACTGGGGACATCGGGGTTATCTCACCACTACCAGTATTGAAGCAATAACGAACATCCCCCGTTCTTAGATACTCAGAAATCTGAATGATGGCGATGTGCGCAAGAATCCCCCGGAGCTCAACTCCCCTGATACTTAGAGCAGATAGGAAGCACAAAGACAGGATTCCGTCACATCGAAATCATATAGATTTCACAAATACCCACGTGATCCTAAAAAAAATTGAGCGAGAAAAGGAGTAGAGTTAAAGATTTCCTAAGACGGGAACCTCACCAGTGCATAGAAGAGGAGAAAATAGAATCCTACTCTCCGATATAACTAAGACTCAAAACATTTTCTAGACTCGACTCGACCAAGTAACACAGCACAAATAATAATAAAAATAGAAAATTCGGGGTTCAATGGTCTTCTCATTAATAACTCGGAGTACATCACAATTACAACCAAGGTAGTTCCGCTACGCACTACAAAACATAGAAATGTTATGCTACCCTGCCTGCAGGCCCACGATCACGACCACACCTCAGTCCTCTGGATAGTTCACGTAGAGGCGGTCTGTCTCCTCGTCGTACTGCCACGCCAGCTGAGTGCCGTCGGGATCATCTGTCTCTGGGGTAGCTGTACCTGTTGGGAGTTTCGGGGGAATCCGTGAGCCACGGGGACTCAACAATCTAAGACCTTGGTGCCAGAACTAGTCATGTTAATCGGTAGGGTAAGGGTGAAGTGTATAAGGTTGCATCATCCTAAGCTTGAATTGGTGGCTATCTTACGTAACATTTATGAAGGTGGTCTACACTAGCGGACGTGGTTACTTGATCACTAAGTGATCCTGAACACCTACCTACGACATTCATAACCCCACCGTGTTCCCGATCGAAGAGAGATCTTCGAGGAGGACAGTCACGGTTACGCACACAGTTGGCAATTTTATTAGCTTATGTTTAAGTTATCTAATACCGGATGTTAACAAAATATTCCAAGTTGCCACATAACCGCGGGCACGGCTTTCCGAAAGATTAAACCCTGCAGGGGTGCTCCAACTAGTCCATCACAAATGAACACAGGCCGCAAAGGCATCCTCTATCACGAATCTCGTGATCTCGTCGGATTCCTTAGAGGAAAACCTCAACTCTGGGGGAAACCAAAGCTTCACTGAGATTCCTATACGCAAGATATACCGCTAAGGTAATACAAGGCTAGCAGGACCTCCCGACGTGTCGACGACCCTGATAAGAGCCGCGTATCTCAGTCTCAGGACACGCCGGATGAGTCACACTACAGGTATACCAAACCTCAGGTTGCCCTGTGGTGGCCCCATAGTCTGCCCAGTTTGGACCGACACTCATGAGGACCACTGGCCCGGGTTGTTGATTAAAATCCTCGGGGTAGCTATTCCCTATGCAGTTTATTATTAAGTGATTAGAAAGTTAACACCAATGTTGGGTCCTGCCGGACAAGCCTTAGCACTACGCGATTTATCGAGGGGGTCCCCATAACAACCCCGAACGGGTTAGGAGCGATCATTATGGAATCAAACACCGGTAACCGGTAACTAAGGCGGCAATAAGGGAACAAAGCACCCGGCAAAAGGCTAGGCCTTCCGTCATTTACCAAGTGTATAGGTGCATTAATTAAAATAACAGAATTTAAGATAATGATATCAAGCTCATGTTATCACATGAGTCAAAGCACCTGCATCTAGCAAAGCTAACATTAGTAGCTGAGCAAAGCCTACTTAGCCACACAAGTTTTGCTAGGAAGGGATCAATGTTTGGGTTCATGGCATATCAAGGGGCAATTTAATTCAGTGGTAGGCAGCGAGCAATAAGACATGGAAACGCAATCTAACATAACAAGTCTAGAGATGGAATCAAGGTCATATCATCTTGCCTGTGATATCCTCAGCTTGGAATGGTTCTGGTTCGTCCTACACGTACTCTCCTGACTCCACGTATTCGTTCTCCGATCCCGGTGCTACCCAACATAAGAATAACAACCAATGAATGGCAGCACCACAAGATGCAACAAGCACATGATGCATGAGATGAAAAATGAGCATGCATCACTATTTCTATCACTAGCACAAGCAAAAGAAACTACTACAAGTTTCTGGACAGAACTGCACACTAAGCTATTTTGACATGCATGATAATGGCATGAACAGATGCATCTCATGAAAACGATGCAAAACCATATGAAGAACATTACAATCGGAGCTACGGATCAACGGGAATCAACGAAACAAGATATGAAGCCCTACGTGTAAGAATCAACACCACACCCACAATTGGCACAAATCTGGTATTCCCAGGTTGCCAAGACATATAACAACCCAACATGAATGGATTGGAGCAAGGAAGAACACCACAACATCAACTAAGCACACCCAATCATCAAAATGACTATACTACACAATCTGCCATAATCTGCATCTTAGCTCTTTGTGAGCTACATGCAACATAGCTACAGCCCTCCAAATATGACAAATAATATATGTGGCAGTAGCCAACCAAGAACGCTACAAGCACCAGCAAGAATCACAGCAAAAGGAATTAAACACAAGAAGATACAAGGCTGCAAACTTTCCCAAAACCATCAGATCTCAGGGACTTCGTGAAAATTCCTGCACCTGACTTTCTGTCTTTGTTCTGAAGCTTTTTGAAAGCAACCAAAACATAACCCACAGGACTCCAAATGAGATGAAATTTGACAGGGAGCTTCACAAACATATCAGGTCCAAATTCCTGGCACTAAACTAAGGCTAGATCACAACACAATGACCAGCACAACCTCATCTACAGGAGAAGAAAATGTTTCCAGATTCTCAGACTTAGTGAAATTCCAGATTTCACTAAGCTGGAATTTTCAGCCACATGCCCACTCCGTCTAGGCATAGCTTGCACACAAATAACACCAAGTGATAAATGACACCACTATGGTGTAGAGCAAAAACCCCTACTACTATCACACAAAAGCTCATGCCCTTGGGCTTCACCTATTCCATGGAAACAAAGATCAAACTTGCAACAAATCTGAATATGTCAACTCCATAAAGTATCCTAATGGCAAAATTAACTTCACCACTGGATTCCTTGGGAGATTCTACCCCAAAATCATATATAATATGTGGGCACTTACTTGGAACAAGTGACCACAAATTAAGGAAGGGGAACTACTCCAAATCATGCCTAGTGAATAGGGCATCATTTCATGTAGTTCCACTATATCAACAACTACAAAGGTTGAGCTCATGTGCACAATGACAAAGTGACATGGGGGTTTGAACCCCATGTTTGTGTCATGCACATCAACTTCATAAACACTACTACCAAGCTATCCACACAAACAACATACCATGCCCTCTCACATATGGTCATGTGGAGGTGCAAAGCTTGTTTGCAAAGGTGGAGTGCCTCTCACACACACATCTACTCCACTTCACACACAAGCACATCAAGCTCAAGATCAACACACCTACCTACACATGCTAACACATAGCTTGCATCACATGGCAAACATACACACATCATAACCCTCACAAGATCACATACACATGAAACTCTAGTGCATCACACACAACAAATAGCTATGCTTGCAAGCTCAAGATCATACTAGCATATGCACCTACAGGCACTCCCTCTAGAGCACACACACACACACACATCTCTCACACATATCTACTAGCCCTAAGCCCACATAATAGGTGCTCATGCTAACAATGTAAAAACATCACATGCTGTTGAAAGGGAAAAAAATGAACAACTCCCACATGTGCAATACACCCCAACATCAATTACACATGCTAAGGGGAAAGCTCAAAAACAAAGAAAAACAAAAGGAATAGAAAAGAATAGCAGGAGGGGTCAGGATTTGAACCCTGAACCTCCTGGTGCTCTCTACTGCAACAACCCACTCTGCTATGCCCATGGGGCTCGACAGAGAAGGACCCAAGCAGAGGATATACTCTGTTGTGCTGCTCTACTGTGAAACAGGAAAGAAAATAGGCAATAAAAAGGGGGTGCAACACATGGGATTCGAACCCTGCACCTGACGATAACAACCACAAGGCTCAACCACTGCGGTACGATTGGAAGTCTGACAGAGAAGGGGACTGAATCTCATCATACTAGCAAACACCTACTGCTCTGCTGTGCACGTCGGTGACAGAGAGGACGCCAGAGTAGAACTACTGTTGCTGCTGCCCACGAGGGGAGCCACCACTTCAACCCAGACGAACTCGAGGGGGAGGAAGCCCCTGCTGCACCACAACCACACGCACAAGCTCACCTGACCGCCACACACATACACCACTGCAACCCGATGCATCTACTCCAGACAGAGAAGCACGGCGACAGAGAGATCGCCGACATGTTCTGCTGCTACTGCACGCTACCGGAGGGATCCACTGCTCCTAACCGACGCACTACGAGGGGAGGGATCGCTGCTACGCACACACGCGGCACGGTTCCTCTACGCCAATAGCACCACAACAACGCAAGCCCCTGCTACCGATCTGCTCGACAGAGACGCACGCGCAACACCATGGCGAAACTAAGGCGGAGCCGAGGACGAGAAGGAAGGGGAGGTTGCTCCTCACCTTGGGGAAGGCAGGAGGGGTCCCGATCGGAGCAGAGGACCCGACCGGAGACGACGAGGACGCCCTGAACTACAGAACCGAGGTAGGGGAAGGAGCACCGCGGGCGCGCCGTTGACGAGGTTGAGCTCGTCGGTGTGGTCGCTTCCCGACCCTACCGTTGATGGGAATGGAGCGCGGGGTCGAGGCCCGAGCTCCTGGACATGGCGGATGGCGCGGATCGTCGTCGATGGCGGGATAGATGCGGCGTGGAGCTCTCTGTTCTCTCTGCTACCCTATAGACTTACCTCCGGAAAGGAGGAAGAAGAGAGATGGAGATGGGGGAGAGGAAAGGTGGCGGCGGCAGGAGGGATGGAGAGGAACCCTAGGCCGAGGGGGGGCTCGGACCCCAAGGTTATATGGGGGGGACCTCGACGTACGCGCTCACGGCGTCGGGCGTGCTCTCTCTGGAGCCTGACGGAAAGGAGGCACTGGAAGGGAACGGCGTCAGGTGGAAGAGGAGGAGCGAGCTGGGCTCCTGCTGCGCGAGAGGGAGGGGTGCTGGGCCTGCTAGTGGGAGGAGGCCCACTAGTTGGCGCCAGAAAGGAGAGGAGAAAAACCTGAGGGTTTTTCTAATTAGAACAACCAGGGAAAAGGAAGTAATTCACAGACAAATATGTTGGGGTTAAAAACAAAACAAAAATGCCCCTGGTCATAAGGAATTATGACCTATTTGAATAAAATAGAAAAGAAATATTTGGAGCATTTTGAATAAATGCAAAGCAGCAATTTATTTACTGTTTTGGATTTATTTGCACCCTTAAAAACTAAGATACAATCAGCAAAAACACATCTTGGCATCCTCCACAAAATACACTAAATCATGGGCATCTTTGGATCAAGGTTGGGACAAGTAAATATTTTACTAGGGAAATAAATAAAGGGAGGGGTTTGTAGTCAAAGGGTTTTTCCAAGTTCCAACTCCACAACACCACTTCCACTCTCACCACAACACAAATGCAAGCACATCACAAGAACTCACAAGAACCCACATCACCACTACCATCATGCAATCACAAAGACATAAAGATGCATGGAAGAGATGATATGACATGCATGCATGCAAGGAAGGAATAAGAATACAAAGGACATCACATGAAGTCATGGCACAATTAGATACATCAAATCATTGACAAGGTGGACCCACATGCAATAGGTTCTAAATATGGCAAGGTTTACATCTGGGGCACTACAAACAGTGCGACAATTTTGGGCCTGCGCAGGTGCCCCGTGAGGCTGCTTGCACGAGAGTGCGTCGCACCGAGGCTCGACTGGATTGTTATGCAAGGCAGGTGGCAGAGGTGCTCCGTGCACTACGTCCACTGCGCGAGAAGGCGAAGGACAAAGCGAGTGAGAGGGCACATGGGCTTTTTCGGTGGTAGTGACAAGCTCGATGGTGCGGCCCAGCCAAGCGTCGTAGCCAGCGTCCGCCAGGCGGTATCGAAGCAGCTCGCGCGCCATGAGCGACGCGACCTGCGTGTTCACATGCTCCAGGCGGGCGTGGGCGGAGGATGCTGTAGCGGTGCGGCTGTCCCGCTGCACCGAAGGATGCATGGAGGAGTCCTGCTTCTCGCACGCAGCCGGGTTGATGGCGGCAGTAGCCCCAACATCGCGGAGTGACAGCGACCGTCGCCGTTGTGGCAAATAGGCGCGAACTCGGCGACGCGGGCCGCTTAGTGCTCGGCACGCACGCGGTGAGCGTCAGCCATTGAGTTGGCGAAGCTGGAGCCAAAATGGAGCAGGAACACAGCGCATCCCTACCCCGCATGCCAAATATCAGAATCGGGGCTCCAGGGACCGAAGAGGTTCGAACTCTGGTGTGCGCGGGTTCTCCCGCCCTACTCTAGTTCGCGACCTTACGGAGACACTCCAGCGTGTTGGGTCTAAGGAAGAAGAATAGCGAACATGACAGTTTACCCAGGTTTGGGCCAGCTCATGGTGTAAAACTCTACTCCTACTTGTGTGGATTGCTTGAGGGTGAGAGAGAGAGATAGTACAAGGGTCAGTTCTTCCTAGTGTTGGGGTTGATCCCTTCTACGGTGGCAGCCTGCCCTCTCTTACACTGACCACGGTCCTCTTCCCTCGGAAACAAGGCGGGAAGGGTTGCCACAACGACCAGTTTGAAGGGGGACAAGACTGCAGCCTACCCTGACAAAAGTGGTCTTCGCCTGCAAAAGCTTCCTGCCATGACGCGTTGGTGGGCTCGGGGTTGACCTCCGCCTTGGCGATCCTCCCGTCATAGTCTTCTTGCACTGAAGGGGAAACCTTTAGGGATTGCTTTGGGAACTGGCGGTGGCCCTGCTCCCTTAGCACAAAAAAGGACAACCTTCTCATCCGTTTCCTGCTGGCACGCCTCCTGTTGTCGCTTGGCATAACGTGCATCACCCACGTGACATGCAGGACCATGCGACTTCGCCGAGCCCAGTGTCAGTAACGTTGTGACGTTTGATACACACAAGGTATTCCTCCGGTGTCAGTGAGTTATATGATCTCATGGTCATAGAAATAAATACTTGACATGCAGAAAACAATAGCAATAAAATGACACGATCAATATGCTACGTTCATAGTTTGGGTCTAGTCCATCACATGATTCTCCTAATGATGTGATCCAGTTATCAAGTGACAACACTTTGCATATGGTTAGAAAACCTTAACCATCCTTGATCAACTGGCTAGTCAACTAGAGGCTTACTAGGGACATTGTTTTGTCTATATATCCACATATGTATCTTTGCTTTCATTCAATACAATTATAGCATGGATAATAAACGATTATCTTGAAACATGAAATATAATAATAACTATTTTATCATTGCCTCTAGGGCATATTTCCAACACTTTTGTCCGTTTGGGTCGTCCGTCCGTCTAGCGGACATGAGGCGGACACGCGCGGCCTGTGGACGAACCCAACGCACGAGATGCAAAAAAGCGGACGACCCCGCCCTGTTGTTCCTTTCGCTCTCTCCCAGGGCCAACGCTAGCATCACTGCCGACCTGCGCGTGCTCAGGGCCGGGCCGCACCTCGCGGGGACGGCCGAGCGCATGCCTCCCTCGCGTTGCCGGACCGGATGGCCGAGATCGATCCCGACACGCATCTGGCGCGAGCACGAGTCCCCTAGAGGAACGAACCTCCCTCCGCCCCTCGCCCCCGCCCATCGTTATAAACGACGGCGTACGCACCAGAGGCAGCCCAACCCAGCCCCCTTCGCCCCGCCTCGCCTTGAACACATCGCCAGTGGAGCAGCCAACGAACCACAGCCGACGCTCGATCCGTCCGCCCGTTCGTCGACATGGGCCTGAAGGTACGAGATGCACGCGCATAAATCCACTGCTTCCTCTCCCCCTCTCGATCTCGCGCTGCTCTGTCGCGCGACCGTCGCGCCCCCACACCACATGTAGCGGCCTTGGGGAGTGGCGGACCGCTGATAGGTGGGACCAGGGCGGACACGAGAGGGGAGGAGCGGACGACGGGAGCGCCCAGTTTTGTCCGTCACGGATCCATTTATAACCTAATTTTGCTTCCAGTTTAGATCGGGATGGACAACAAGCGAACACCAGACGGACACGCGCGTTCATTTGGGTCATCCCTTGGACCAGTTTTTGTGTCGAATGACCCAAACGAATAAAATGAATAAAATGGATCGCTGAGTTGGATTGCTCTAAAAGGACCAAACACGACAAAGAAAAACATGGCCACTATCTCCGCACAACAGAATCACACAGTCACACCGCCATCATAAAGAAAAAGCGGTGCGGTGCGGTGCGGCTGCGGCGCGGCGGCTCCTCCCCATTCCCCGAGTTCCGACCGGCCACCGAGACACGGACACACACACACACACACACCCCGCGGCTCCGACCAACCATGGCCGCCGCCTCCTCCTCCGCCCTCGCGTCGCCGCGCACCGCGCGCCAGCTCGTCGACGCCCTCACGGCGCACCTCTCCCTCTACCACGCCTCCAACCCTAGCAGCCCCTCCGCCTCCGCCTCCCCCTCCCCGCGCGCCGCGATCCTGCGCTGGCTGGCCGCGCTCCCGCCGCCGGCGCGCGCGGCGGCCTGCACGGCCCTCCTGCCCCCGTCCGCCTCGGCCGCGCTCCTCTCCATGCTCCGCCGCCTCCGCCTCCGCGGCCACTCCTCCTTCTTCGTCCTCGCCGACCCGGCCCCCTCCGACCCCTCATCCCCCACCGTCCTCTCGCGCCTCTCCCGGGGCCTCCTCGCGCGCGCCGCCGCCGCCTCCCGCGCGCACGACCTGCTCTTCTCCCGCGCGCTCCTCTTCACCGCCACCCCCGCCTCCCCGACCCCCGATGCGCTCACGCTCGCCGAGCCCCTCCTGGCCGACCTCGACGCCTTCGTCGCCGCCATGGACGAGATCTCCGCCGGGGCCTTCCTCCGCGCAGGCGCCGGCGACGGCGAGCTGGATTTAACCGCATTGGCGTCCCAGGACTTCCCCGAGCTGCCCTGGCTGAAAGCCAAGGGGTACTACGTGATCGAGGAGCTCGTCGCCAACTGGGTCGAGATCGCGCTGCGGATGTCCTGGGCGGCGGCCGGGGGAGGCGGCGCTGGGGGGAAGAAGGCGCTGAGGGTCGGGAGGTGCGTCAAGGAGAAGGCCGGGCTCGCCTCCACGGCCTTCTGGAGGGAGAAGGGGTATGTGGACTGGTGGATGCGGCTGGAGCCCCGGGTGAGAGCAAGGATCACGGGAGCCTTCTTCGGGAAGAGTGCCAAGGCGCTGGTAATATGCCCTCCCGCACTGCGTTTCGACATGTTTTTTCGTTCATGGCTATGGAGTTCCATGGTCGATGCTTGTCTCAGTTGTATGTATGCATTTAATTTCAGGCTATATAGCTTGTACATGCAAAGTGCAAAGTTTTATCTGTTAGTAACACATTTGCTTCTTATTGTACATGACTGTATGAATTGTGTTGCTATCTGGTCTAATTAGGATGTATAGGTGAGTTAAATAGGACTAATTTTCGTTTTATGGGGTGGTAGAGGCAGCATCCATGTATTCTGGGTAGCTAATTGCCATTTTTGCATGGAAAGAAGTAATGTTGGCTGAATGTGCTTGAGGAAGAAAAACACAAAAGTGATGGGAATTGCATGCCTAGAATGTTATTCACTTATTGTCATCATATTTGAAATCAGCTGTTTTAAGTAAAGTAGACTCTGAGAAAAACCTTCCAGAAAAAGCTAAACAGCACAAATATACTGCCCTTGGATCCATGATTTAATTGTGCAGCGTTCTGTCTGGGAGGCTCTAGTGGAGGATGGATTGGAAGATTATGTTAGTTATTTAAGAAAAGAGTGAGTTCACTGATATATTTTGTCAGATAACAAAAGACTCACCCTTAATGCTTTACATATTGTTTTGGAAAGATCATATCAAACATTCTAGCATTCTGCTTATGTAATGCATGTTTAGAGGGTGGAAATGACTTTTTGCTAAAATATCGGCACTTGCATAATTAAACTATTTGGCAAACGACGGATTGACTTTGCTTGCCAAAATGTGCATTCTTTTGTGAATTACAAGCATAGACGCTCCATACACTCTTTCATAACCAATGCATCAGGGATGATTATCATGTTGCTGTTACTAGGTTGAACAAACCAAAGATCTGATCACAAACCAATCATTTATTGAAAACAACTTTGAGTCCTTGTTGACTCAAATGGTTTGCTTTTCGTAAATCCTGTGTAGGAGTGCTTTTAATAATAGATTCCACAATAGGTTCGACCACAAGTAGGTTACTTTTGGCCTGGACAATTTAGTGTGTCCTACCCACAGTTCTCCTCTAGCTTATGTGTAAACTTTCATTTTCATTATTGATTTGTTTGTCTTTCTTGGGCAATCAGATACATGCAGGTTGACAAATTGGTCGTCCTTTTATCAAAATCCCGATTCAGTGTTTCTTTTAAATACCGACTGAAGATATTGCTATCCTGAATATGCTAATTGCTTATGTTGACCAGCCTGCTGACACGGTGTACACGAACAATCATCTCTTTTTGCCACCCCATACCTTCTTGTTTTACATACCGCTAATGTTGGGAAGAGGATCACTGAAGTTGTGTCATTGGTGTGCAGTTAATCTGAGGAAGTTGCTATGCCAAGCATATTTAAGTCACATACTAATAGCTCAAGTTTGCAGGCTAATGAGATTGGAGGATCAGATGTTGCTTCTAGCGATTCTGGATCATTTATTGCAGACAGTTTGTATGGATGTACACGGCAGTCTTTTTTCAGAAAGAATCAACCTGGTTGCGGCGATGTTGCAAGCATTCTGTCTTGTAAAAAGAAGCCTGCTTTTGCTAAAGAATTAAAAAGATTGCTAGTGCTTCAGGAGATAGTGTGTTTAAAGAGCAATATTACTTACTGTGGCGGTGATGCAATCTTTCTCACTTCATTAATGTCAGCTGGCACTGTTGCTGACAATATACTCATGAGATTACGAAGACTTCTCATGGTGGTGTCGACGGAAAGTATAAATTTGGAACTCATTGGGGATGGAGCATCAAATAATACAAAAAAGAATGTTGAAAAGACAAGTGCAGGTTCTCGAAAAGGGAAGAAGAAGTCTAGTAGCTCGAAAAAGCTAGCAGCGTCTTCCAAGTCATCTAAGGTATAGCTCATTCATGCCTTTCTTCCTATAGTTTGTTATCGGCACGGGGCTGTATACTTCAACAAGCAAGTTAGCTTGTTTAACTTACGGGCTCTTTTCCAGGACAATGGAGGCAGTAGCACAGAAACCCGAAGTTCTAGGATTGTGTCAAAGTCAAACCAGCAGACTCCATCTGTTCGATGCACTATTATTGGACCTGCTTCTGTAGAAACTCCTTGCAAAGAAATTGCATCAATACCAAAGGCGGTAAGCATATTTTAGCACAATCCTACTTTGTGTTTGTTAAGTCATGACTTACGAGTGGCATACTTTTTATTTTAGGAGCAGGCCATCAGGTTGGTTGACTGTAATAATCAGTGTAACAAAAAGAAAAACAAACGTAAAGGGAAAGCAAAATTCTCTGATCTTATGAGAGCTGAGAACCCTGGACCTGGCAAATTGAAGACAACTGCTGCTCATGTTGCTACAGAAGCCTCGCATAAATCTGCCGAAGCAGTAGATGCCCCACCGCGTGTCCCATCTCATGGGAATACTTCCAGTAATGACATCCCTCAAGCAGCGGGTTGCTCTGAGTCTTCAAGTATCTTTGATGGAACTGAAGAAAAAGGCATCAAAAGCAGCAGAAAACTGGAAGATACCTTATGTTCTTCTACGGTTATCTCATCAGTAACCACAGAGTATTGTCAGAGTGCACAAGAACCTGCCAACTTCAGTGTGAATGAGCAGAGCTCATCACACACTAGTCTAAATGAATCCATGGTCCAACCATCTTTATGTTCACCTTCCAGCAGTGATAATGTTTTATCTGGTAATCCATGCAGAAACTTTGCTGACTCCTTGGTAAGAACTGCACAGGATAAGACTGGCTGTGATATAACACAGGGAGCTTTGCATGGACTTCCTCCTGGCGTTGGTAAAGGATACGGGAAACAAGTGGATCATAACTCTGTAGTGACAACCGACAAACTTTTACCATCAGTCATTCCTGCCAACATTCTCCAAAGTGCTATAAGCGACAATAGTACGACAGTGAAGAATGGTGTAGATGAATACTATGCATTCAACCGGAACCTACTAGGAGGAACATCATACGAGTGGCCTAGTGTAGCACCCCATTTTGTATCACCTGAAATGCAACAGCGCCCTGCTGCAGCAGACAGGTTGCATCTTGACGTTGGTTACAGATGGCCTACTCAATTTGACCAACCTTTCATTCCTGCCAACCATCAGGTGAGAAGCTCACCAGTTGAAGCTGGATGCAATCAAATGTTATCTTCCCTGTCAGTGCCCTTAAGTTTTGATTGGCCTCCTGTTTTCAGAGGTTATGGTAAATTGACTCAAAATGCTGCTTTAAGTTATGATCCGGTATTTGCCCCACATATGCAGTCTTCTGCATGGCCTGGGTTTCCTGCTCAACTAATTCAGAGAGGTGGCATTTGCAGTGAAAAAGATAGGAAATATTTTAGTGATAGTGACCCAAGAAACACATCAGATGTTGGGGATGATACTGAAAGCTATTGGTTTTCTGAAGAAGAATCAGATGGCCGCGCAACTTCTGGAAGAGATATTAATCAATATTTTGGCGGAGGTGTGATGTATTGGAGTCCTGCAGAACATGCCGGAACAGGCTTCTCTAGGCCACCATCTCTTAGTTCAGATGACAGTGCTTGGGCATGGCATGAGGCAGATGTTAGTCGAGTTGTTGACGATCTGGCTATTGGGATTCCATCATCAACATATAATCCAAATGGTGCATCGTCACCACCATCCAGCCCAAGCCCATTCTGTTCCCAGAATGAAACTTCTGATCCTTCCCCTCAGCCTGCTTGTCACTCAGTGGCAGGGAATGACATCAACAGTGAAGCTTCACATTCTCCATCTTCCATGCAAGACAGTCCTGAAGATAAGACTACTTCGGCTGTAAAGGGTCCATCTTGTGCCAGTGAAATAGTAAAGGGGGATACATTACCATATGCAATGCTGCGGCCAATAGTTGTTTCTAATATATCACGAAGGCTATCAAGATCTGACTTTAGGGGTGGTCATGATCATAGGAGCCCATGCGTGTCTTCGACCAGGAGGGATATACCTCTTGTAAGAAGACCTCCATCGCCAGTATTACTTAGTGTTCCTCGCATGCCTCGGCCACCTCCTCCTTCTCCTGTTGGAGAGTCAAGAAAACGTGGATTCCCAATTGTTAGATCTGGCAGTTCAAGCCCGCGGCATTGGGGGATGAGAAGTTTGTTTTCTGATGATAAAATTTTGAATAGAGCTCAGTTTTGCTTGGATGGCCCTGAAGTCGTATGGCCTTCATGGGTGAATAAAGGCACTTCTACTGGTACACTGGTACAATCAATTGAGGATACTGTCTTGCAGGACCACCTTGTTAAGATTTCACAACTTTCACGTGATCAACATGTAAGGAAGTAATTTCTATTCTTCTATTACTATCAAGTATTTTTTATGCGTTCCTGACACATGTTTTTGCAGCCTGATGTTGCAGTTCCTCTGCAGCCACCTGATATGTTAAATGGTTCGCCTCACAAGGCGTCCCTTTCTTTGATGCACAATGCTCTACATGAAGAGATCGATCAATTCTGTAAGCAGGTATTCTCCCTTACCTCCTGCCTTTTGCATCATCACAACCTTCATGAATGTGCGCTATAAATCATTACTCATTACTTCGATGCCAAGTAATTGCATGCCGTGCCTTAGTTTGTGCACGTGAAATTCCTCCTTTGGTGGGTGTTGATGCTATTCATTATACTTGCAAGGTTGCTGCTGCGAATCTGGTGACGAAGCCCTATATAAATTGGGCTGTCAAAAGGGTCACACGGTGCCTGCAAGTTCTCTGGCCTCGCTCGCGTACAAATCTATTTGGCTCAAATGCCACTGGTTTGGCCCTTCCAACTAGTGATGTAGATCTCGTTGTTTCTCTACCCCCAGTCCGAAATCTGGTGAGTTGCATGACCATCAACACAACATAGTAGAACAAATGCAGTTGTCTTCGTGCCATCATGGAACTAAATCTGAAGCTGTTTCCAGGAACCTATTAAAGAAGCTGGAATTTTGGAAGGCCGCAATGGCATTAAGGAAACATGCCTCCAGGTAATGCATGTGGGCTAGTAGATTTTTCGCACCCTGGATTCTTTAATAGGTGAATGACCTATTATCAGATTTGAACATCAAAATTTTCTAAACAAATATTGAGATGTTAACAGTTGATTTTATCTATGTGTTTTTTCTTACACTATGCTCCTTTCATGGTTTCACCATTGCTGCAACAATATACGGCACTGTTTCTTGTTAGAATTAACATAGGAAATAAGTGAAGCATTAAATGCTTTCTTTTTTTGTTGCTATATGCCTTGTGAGTTGCTACAGATATGCCTTCTGACTTGCTACAGATATGTTCTGGATAAGTTTAACTTTAAGTTGTCTACTTGTTTGTATATCTTTGCGGGTCATGGTAAGTTACGGACTTTTGGCATTGAACGTTTACTTAGCAATAATTCTCTTACTATATTTTGTACATAACGCCCATGTTTACTTACAATGCATAAATGCTTATATGCTGAAAGGAAAAAATAAAGCTGATCTTCACAGGTCTTTTTTGTTTTTCTTTAGCATGCAGCAAGGTGCCTTGGAAATCAGGACTGGGTTAGGAGTGATTCCCTCAAAACGATTGAAAACACAGCAGTAAGTCATAATCCCCTTTAGTTTGCTGGTTTGCCAGCTAGTTTTCATTTTCCTCATTTTTCATCATTTAAAATTGCAGATACCTGTGATCATGCTTGTAGCCCAAGTACCTTGTGACACAAATATGTCCAATGAGTACCCTTCTGTTCTGGATAGCTCACAAGAAATTTCAGTCAATGTGCTTGGGGAGCAAGGGAGCCCTTCTCGTTCTGACAATTCTAGTTCAGAAGGCAGCAATGCGCTTGCGGGCTCAAAAATGAATAAGGATGATTATGATGCTGTGCGGTCAATTCGTCTTGATATAAGTTTCAAATCACCATCCCACACAGGACTTCAGACTACTGAGTTGGTAAAATCAAAAGCTACCATCAAATGGAATATTTTGAAGTAAAATATGTTCTGCCTTGTTTCTATTTGTTGGTTTAAAGTCAGCCTTTATGAAAAGGTTTTGTTTCTGAGATGTTCGATCACAGTTCCGTAGTTTTGCATCATTATCTTCAGTTTACTGTAACAGACAATTGCCTGTCAAAAAAAAAATGTAACAGAAAATCAACCTCTATCTAAGTATCACTGTATATTTTGAACAATTAATCGTGAGCATTACATGGTCATGTAATAAAAGTACAAATATAGTATAATGTGGAATGCTTAATGGGTAATTGGGTATGATTAAGTACATACTTAGTTGGTACCTATCTCTTTGTAGTCATAAATTAGTGCCTCATGTATCCGCTCTATGTAAGATTGCAGTTCAGTATTGTAATAATCTGTGTGTGAAGCGTGATCTTAATTCAAATTGTATATACCAATTGTACATAAATTTGTTGCCACACTTAAGTCGCATCATGTCAATCGTACACAGTTCAAATTATCATCATTGCTCTTGGTTCTTATCAGTTATAACATGTTCAAAAGCACTAATGTTTTCCCATTAAAAAGTACTACCTTCGTATCAAAATATAAGACATTTTTGCCTACAGAACGTCTTATATTTTGGTACGGAGGTAATAGTAATGTTTTCTTGTTGATGATTATATACATGTCGCCTCAAATGATCCTAAGGATGAGATAAATGATGGTTCTGGTGTGATTTCTGATTTTTTATGCTGTCATGGTGATGGTTGAACTAAAGAAAAAGAGATGCTGGAAGGCAACATTTATAAGGTTTTGGATTTGTTTAGTATGTAGTGTTCAGTACCACCACAATCACTTAGTTTCTTTCTCAAGGGCAAGTCTTGTACACATGAATGGCCAACTAGCTAGCTGCTTGGTTGGTTGAACCATGGTCTAACTACATGGTACTGCCACATGCTTTGGTGCCCTTGACATTGTGCTTGAAAGTCATGAATACAAAATTTTCAGGACTAAAATTAGAGATCCAAGTTTGCCGCTCTTATTCACCTTTTTGCTTATCTTGCTACAGGTTGGTGAGCTGACTCAGCAATTTCCTGCGGCTTTACCCCTTGCCTTAATCATGAAGAAGTTTTTGGCAGATCGTAGTTTGGACCACCCATATTCGGGTGGTCTAAGCTCTTACTGTTTGGTATGTAGCTTTTCATAATACTCGTGTGATTTCTTTTCGTGTTGATTTGACTCAAGTTTGTTTGCACTGGATAACTTCTTTATGTTTACCTAAATGCTCTCCAGATCATTCCTTCTGAGTTAGTAATGACTAAAATATCTTCCTTAATTTTAGTAGGAAATTTTCTTGTTAATTTTATCAGGGTTGGTCACACTTGAATGTTCTATACTTTTGATGGTTTGTCTGGATCAAACCTTTTAATCAGATAATTTTTTCCGTCAGATAATGTGCCCTTATAGTGTCTGCTAATGTATGTCTAACAGCATTACAAGCACGTTTCCGAGCTAACTTGTATTTTCTTATATATTTTCATCTTTGGATAACATACTTGATGCTTACATTTCATGTTAGCATATTATATTTATTAATGACATTAACTCTTGAGATGACCTGTGAAAATAACTTCATCTTTTAATATCCTTCGCAGGTGTTGTTAATCACTCGTTTTCTTCAGCATGAACATCATCTTGGTCGGCCTATTAACCAAGTAAGTTGCACATCTTGAATTGTATAGCTCAGTTGGAATCTACACTAATTTCCCCTTGGTTACTCTATCCTGTTTCGGTGAGATATTTGTTTCTGTATAATATATTACATTTTAGTGATCGGCTCACATGTATGTAGATATTTGGCCATCTTTGAGTTTCATACTTCAGTAGTAGCAATGGAAAAATAAAAATTTATCCCTTGCCCCTCTTCTTAGCAAGTTCATATTTTTATTGTAAATTGCCACTAATGCTACAGTTTTGCTGTCTTCTGTTTGGCAGAATCTAGGGAGCCTTTTGATGGATTTCCTGTATTTTTTTGGGTAAGTGAGTATGTATGAACACTTTATTGTATAAAACACAAGGGAAAAGATGAGTGCCTGATGTAGAAAAAGCGTGTAAAGTATGCTAGAATGACTACAGGACCCTTGTGTATGATTTCTCTTTTGGGACAGCTAAATTAGCAATATATTGGTGCATCTGACCTCTAACCGCTTTCAAACATTCTGGATGACAGGAATGTGTTTGATCCACGCCATATGCGTATTTCCATCCAAGGAAGTGGAATTTATTTGAACCGAGAAAGAGGGCACAGGTAATAAAAGTCTTTATCTCAGTAATACATCGTTTATGTATGTCACCTTCTGCCTATGTTAAATTTTCACATTGTGGATTTTGCAGCATTGATCCAATTCATATCGATGACCCTCTTTGCCCTGCTAACAATGTGGGCCGGAATTGTTTCCGGATCCACCAATGCATCAAGGTTGGTTGAAATTATCTTTTCTGAACTGCTTGAATCCATCTTTTTGCTATCTAGAGCGTTTTGGACTTGTGGCAACACCGTTTTCTATTATTATGCTCTTAATCTCGGTATTGAAATTTAGTCTTTGCACGGCGCTAGTACTAATGCGTTCTTTGTTTGGCCTTTGAAGATATAAATACCCATCCAGCAAATCACGGATCAATAAGTCTTACTGGTATTTTCTGATGCTTTTCATGGCAGGCTTTTGCTGATGCTTTTGCAGTTCTAGAGAACGAGTTACTGCAGTTCACTGCAGAATGTAACATGCCTGCATCATCATTCAGCCTACTGAAGAAAATAATTCCAAGTATTGATTCTAATGAGTTGTAGCAATGAAAAGAACCTGTGATTCCACAAGCTACAGCAAGTGTTGGGTTGGAATGGCCTTTGCTGTGTTACTACTGCAGCTGGTGGAAAAGAAGGTCAGTAGAGATAAATTTCCAAGCTGGTCTTAATTCTAGGTTACTTTCTTTTTTCTGTTGTACTCCCTCCGTCTCATAATATAGGATGTCTTTGCAAGCTGCTTTAGCTTGCAGAAATGTCTTATATTGTGGGACGGAGGGAGTACATCGTAATAGTAGTCCTGTGAGTTTTTAGCGCTAGTAGGTGCGAAAACACTGATAGAAAAATGTTCATATTCAAATTTTCTGTTTAGTGCAGGCTTGTTTGATGGTATGATGCCCCAGCTGCCCTCCTCTCGCCTCTGGCTGCTTAGAACGAGAGACCGTTAATTGAGGTATCATGCTGAATTGGATGATTCAAGAGCAAGATGGGGATGCACTCTGCACACAGAAGGTACTGTACCTGTCACTTGTGTAACGTGAACTCATGTAATCGCTTTATAAGTCTATGCAAATTTCATCCGCTTATACCATGAACGATAGATCCTGAACCTCGTGCCGGTGGTATGTGCTGCCAAGGATGCGGAAATGGACTTGCCTAATGATGTGTGATGCCAGACCTATAAGGTCACAGAGGAGCAGTACAGCAGATCCGCACAGAACTCCGGATCTGGAGGAGCAGCATGCATGATATGCTCTAGCAGAGGCTCTACATGTTTTCTGAATCATCTGTTCTCTGAACCTTAGAAAACGCTGAAGAAAGCAAGAGCAAAATCCATATGGAGCGCCGAGTCCTTCATGCTTTTGGCACTCCGCATCAGCTTGTGGAACAGAACAGGAAATGGAGAAATGCTACAGAGGAGGTTACCTCTGTTATGAAACAAAGAATGAATTGGCTCCTACATGTGGCTCGTACCAGGCTTGTACTGGAAGTGGCGAAGTGGTGGTTCTCCCGCGGAGTAAGATTGCTCCCCGAACACACCAGGAGGGTAACTGCGAACATTACTGCCGTGATCTTGAGTCCCAGATTCTAAGTTGCAGTTACTCGCCAACGCGATTGCGGAGTTACTCTTCTTCAGAGAAAAGTCGGAGCAATCTTTAGAGCATCAGGAGGTCAGGTGACGGCGTTGGCTCGTCTTACAAAAGCATACTTTGTTTCCTGCAGCCGATGAGTTTCAAGTTACCGCTTTTGTAGTTCATGCAGCCGATGAGATTTAAGTTACCGCTTTTCCAACACAAATTCGTCACTAGTATGTTCTTAACTTCTTGTTGTACTGATGTTCTTTCGTTTTGTTTCGTGTGCAAGTATTGATTAATATAATTACTAATTACCTTCCTTGATGAATGCTTGCAGTTTTTTGTCACTTGATTTGTTCACAGCTCCTTGACTAAGTAGTGAACCGTTTTTGATTTCTCTGTCCGAAATTATTCACAAAATTAAGTATACTTTGAAAAAAATTACACATGTAGACGTCAAGTGTAACATGCGCACTTGCATTTCTTCTTTCCGAAGTACAAATATTTGTGGCAAGAGGACAATCATCATAGGCTAGCAAAGCCATATTAAGCGCAGAACTTTATTTATTGCACCTGCATTTCTTCTTTCCGAAGTACAAATATTGGTGGCATCGATGGGAATGCGCTTCCTTTGAACATGTCATCCATTTCTTTCTCTTCTTGCATTGCCTTCCCAATATCGATGCTGCATTTCTTTCTCTTCTTGCATTGCCTTCCCAATATCGATGCTGTCCAATGTGTCTTCATTGGGGTCGTCATCGTTGTCACTTGAGATATCATCCCTTTCATGATCAGGAATTAGCTCGTTTCTGACAGAGTTGCTGCAGCTCGCTTCGCTTGTTAGCTGCGGGGGCGCCATCACTGTTAGAGGTCCAATCCATCACTACTTCTTGAATGTTGTTGCCTCCCTTTATTCTGTCAACTTCACGAATGCTGTTGTTATCTGTTTCTCTGGTATCCGTAAACCTAAGGACTTGCACTCCTTCCACCTCAACATTTTTGCTATCGCAATAGCCGTCCCTGTATACTACTTGCTCCTCTGCAGATTGTTTTCCCTTTAAGGGTGGCTAAAGGAATCTTGCAGTTATTTGACTCATCTGTCGTGCCCCGTCCCTGTATACTACTTGCTCCTTTGCAGGTTGTTTTCCCTTAAGGGTGGCTAAAGGAATCTTGCAGTTATTTGACTCATCTGTCGTGCTCCCTGTGAAGTCCTGCACATGAAGGTTGAAAAAAATTAGATATTAGAGGCATCTGACACATTTACATCTTATTATATCATTTTGAAAGCTTTAAAACAGATGTAGAATAATGTAGCAGGATTTAGCAGTAAGTTTCTGACAGAAACATACGTGGTGTAAACCAAAAGCACAGATTTATGTCAGGTAAGATACACGGTTGTGGACGCACTAAATCCGCGTGCATGTGCATGTAAAAGGCACGTCCGTGCTTTTCTTTGCACTATACGATCAAAGAGGCACGACCATGCTTCTGCTTTCACTCTACAATCTAAAGCAGGATTTACATACAGAGAACATGGTCGTGTCGTCACCATTCTTTCCTCATGTCTGCACTCCTCAGCACATCTTGGCGACATCCTCCGTGCATTGGATATTTCGTTGACAATCTTGAATGCCATCGGAGATCCTCTGGAAGGACCTCATGCTGAACGCCAATGGCGATCCTTTGAATGGACCTTGCCTCATCATCGTTAAATTGTCACCAGTATATCCAATCTGTTGAAGCCTTTGTTCCTGGCGTGGACTGACGTGATCCCTATTATTTTCCTCGCAAGCCTATGGCACACGAAAAGACAAATAAATTTTATTGATTAAATTCGAATAACACAAGTCTTTGACATAATTCTTGCTTGATCGACGTTGCTATCACCTCTCCTTTATTCTCATGCCGCAGATCAGTAAAGATTCTTCCTCCAATTGCTGAGACACTGCTTCTATGGGCAACATTCAATGTTCCGACATCAACGATTCTTCTCTCTGAATCTTCAACACGACCGTCAGAAAAAACCACTCTATCGGATCAACTGCTCTCCGCGACCTTTAAGCATTAACAATTAGGTGCATATGAAGTGTTATTGTGTCTCAATATTTGTAAAACAAGAAGGCTGAGTTTTAAATTTTTTAATCGTTACCTGGACTGACTGATTGGTACGGTTTCTCTGTTGCAACTCTCGATTACAAACCAAAGTCCGGGACATTGCAGAAACATTTACTCTGCTGCCTAGAATACTCCTTTTAGCATTTGTCTGCTGCACAGTTCGTTCCTGAATTGCACGCTTACCGAGCACTTGTTTCTCAACCTTGACTACATTCACCCCAGCCCGTCTGGCATGTGCGTTCTGAACGTCATTTGCACTTTTTTTGTTATCCACTTGCAGCAGTTTCTTTTGCTTCCATCTATTAATCTTTAACTGCGGAGCACATAGATGGAACAGGGACACATTTACAGAACTCAACCAAGGATTTTTTTCTATATGTTATTAATGTCAACAGGTATAAGTTTGCATTATTCAATGGTGACACACTACGCCTTGAGAGTTTATGTAATGCCCCAAGTGTAACATTGCCATATTTGGAACCTTGCCATGTTTGGATCCATGATGTCATTCTAGGGAGTTATCATTTCATGTGTTATTTCATGTGGTCATGCCTTGTCTTCCCCTTTGCATTCATGCATCCATAGCATTCATCCATTCTTGTGTTGTTGTGGTGTTGATCTTAGGTGTGATTGTGATGAGTATGTGGTGTGTGATGTGATGTGCAAAGCTTGGGTTCCAACTTTGCTTATTTATCCAAAAGCTAGGTTTCAACTAAACCCTCCCTCTTTATTTTTTTCTTAAGCTCTAGATTTACTTGCCCACACCCTGTTTGAAAAAATGTAGATCTGTTAGAGTATTTGCTTGTGGATGTGGTGCTATGACTAGGGTGTTTTAAAACTTTGCTTAGTGGGGTTTATATTCACAAAACAGATTAAAATAATTCTGTTTTGTAAATATTTCTTTGCTCCAAAAATCCTCTTTTCATTTTATTTAGATAGGTCATTATTCCCTTATGACGAGGGGCATTTTTTTTGCAAGCCTAGATTTTCCTAGGAGTCTATTTTTGCTGTGGCTTTGATTTTAAATGGAAAAAACCCAAAGGGTTTTTCCCTCCCTTCTATTTGGCGCCACCCGAGTGGGCTTTCTCCCCTTGCTGGCCTAACTCTTCTTTCCCTCGCGCGGTAGCCCAGTCCCCCGTCCCTCTCCTGTTGACGCCGTCTCCTTCCTCCTCCTGCTTTCCGTCAGAGAAACAGAGAGAGAGCGAGAGAGAGGTCGACGCCGTGGCTTCACGGACGTCGAGGCGGCCCCCTTCGACCCCTATATATTCCCTCGGCGTGCGTGCCCTGCCCTAGGGTTCCTCCTCGCTGCCGCCACCTCTCCTTCTTCCCCTGCGATCAGATCTGAGAGAGAGAGAGAGAGCAGGTACGTGCTACTTCAATTCGTCAGAGAGATCGTCGCCGGCCTCCCTCCTCGTCGCCGTCAGCGTCTCCGTGGCGGCCAAGGTGTTTTCGGGCATGGGGCTCCTTCCTCCTTCCTGTTCTCGACGTTAGCAGGGAGATCCTCCTCTCTGGCGAGTCCTCCGCTGCGGCTCCGTTAAGCCGGAGCGGGTCGTCGTGCCACCCCGCCTCTTCTTCCCGCTACTTCGTTGACGAGCGCTTCCCCGACGTTCCTAGGTGAGCTAGCCCCGATCTCCTTCCCGATTCCCGTGCGTAGAACCCCTCCTAGGCCGTAGCAGCGCGCCGTCATTCTTCTCTGTAGCCGGCACCGCCGTGCTCATTGTTGCCGTAGTTGCAGGTGTCCCTCTCGTGTGCATAGGAGTGGAATGGGTTCGTCTAGTTCCCCTCTTCCTCCCTGATACGTCTCCATCGTATCTACTTTTCCAAACTCTTTTGCCCTTGTTTTGGACTCTAATTTGCATGATTTGAATGGAACTAACCCGCACTGACGTCGTTTTCAGCACAATTGCCATGGTGTTGTTTTTGTGCAGAAATGAAAGTTCTCGGAACGTCCTGAAAATTTACGGAGAATATTTCTGGAAAATATGAAAAATACCTGCGCAAAGATCCACCGAAGGGGACGAGCCAGTGGGCCACAAGCCGTGACGCCGCGGCCTCCCCCCTGGCCGCGGCAACCAAGCTTGTGGGGCCCACGTGGCTCTGCCGCCCCCAAACTCAGCTCTATTTATTCCCTTTCGTCCCGGAAAAATCAAGAGAGAAGATTTCATCGCGTTTGTGACACGGAGGCGCCGCCGCATCCTGTTCTTCATCTGGATAGCAGATCTAGAGTCCGTTTTGGGCTCCGGATCAAGGAGATCGTCGCCATCGTCATCATCAACCTTCTTCCCTCTCCAATTCCATGAAGCTCTTCATCGTTCGTGAGTAATCTATTCGTAGGCTTGCTGGGCGGTGATGAGTAGGATGAGATCTATCATGTCATCGGGTTAGTTTTGACGGGGATTGATCCCTAGTATCCACTATGTTCTGAGATTGATGTTGCTACTACTTTGCCATTCTTAATGCTTGTCACTAGGGCCCGAGTGCCATGATTTCAGATCTGCTACTACTTTGCTATGCTTAATACTTGAGAATATTCTTTCACTTCCCGTCGTGCGAACCAACAAATTTGGGTTGAATACTCTACCCTCGAAAACTGCCGCGATCCCACGCGCTGGTGGGCTATTGCAAGACAATTGCTAATTGTTGAGCAATTGGAAGCAACTCTTTTTTGGCTCCGTTGCCGTGGAGGCATCAAGTCAGGAATAGTTGCACGTCAACAACATTTTTCTGGCGCCGTTGCCGGGGAAGGGATAGCTATATTCTCTGAGACACTTAGGATTTATATCTGCTGATCACTATGAAGAATCCGAAAGATCCAAAAACCAAAGTCTTGCCCTCAACTACGAGGGGAGGTAAGGAACTGCCATCTAGCTCTCCTAGATATGAATTGCCTGATATACCTGAGGGTTACGTTATGGAGGGAGAGATAGCTGAGGATTTTCTTGCGTGTAAGGATGCCTATGACGCTGAGAAATTACTTCTCAAGTGGAAGGAAAAATGTCTGAACGCTAGGATGAAATACGACCCGAAGTTTGCCACTTCACCTATCTTTATCACCGACGAGGATTATGAATTCTCTGTCGACCCTGAGATAATCTCTCTAGTCGAATCTGATCCTTTCCACGGTTATGAGTCCGAGACGGTCGTAGCCCATCTTACCAAACTACACGATATAGCCACCCTTTTTCACTAGTGAGGAGAAGATCTGCTACTACTATATCCTTAAGCTATTTCCTTTCTCTCTAAAGGATGACGCTAAAGCCTGGTTCCCTTCTCTTGCTCCTGGATGTGTGAGTAGTCCCTAGGATATGGTCTATTACTTATGTGAGAAATATTTCCCTGTCCATAAGAAGCAAGCAGCCTTGCAGAAAATATACAACTGTGCTCAACTCAAAGAAGAGAGTATCCCACAAGCTTGGGGGAGGCTCATCCAGCTACAGAATGCTTTGCCTGATCACCCTCTTAAGAAGAACGAGATACTTGATATCTTCTATAACAGACTTACCGATGCTTCTAGAGACCACCTAGATAGTTGTGCCGGTTGTGTTTTTAGGGAACGAACTATAGAACAAGCTGAGATTCTACTGAATAACATCTTGATCAACGATAATGCTTGGACTATTCCCGAACCACCTCCTAAGCTAACTCCTAAGAAAAGAGGTATTCTATTCCTCAGTCCTGAAGATATGCAAGAAGCCAAGAAATCTATGCAAGAGAAAGGCATTAGATATGAAAATGTCAAAAACCTACCACCTATCGAAGAGATTCATGGTCTCGATAACCCGATACAAGTAGTAGAGGTGAATTCTCTGCGTAGATTCAATGAGAGTGATATTCCTTTTGACAAACCTGCTAGCCTATGCTTTGATGAATTTGACAACTTTGTTGCCAAACAACAGAGTTTCAATGATTATGTTAGCAGACAATTGGAACAAAGTACTCGTATGCTTAGTCATTTAAGTGCTTGTGTAGACATAAATGTCAATGATCTGAAGCTTCTGAGTAAACATGCCTCTATGATTACTACTCAGGTAGAACAAGTACTTAAAGCTCAGAATGACTTGCTCAATGAATTAAATGACAACTCTGTCAGAGTCATTACTAGAGGAGGCAAAATGACTCAGGAACCTTTGTATCCTGAAGGCCATCCTAAGAGAATTGATCAAGATTCTCAAGGAATTAATGCTGATACACCTAGTCATCCTAAGAAGAAGGATGATAGAAACCTACATGTCAGTTCACCAAATACTGTCACACCTGAAGAACCAAATGATATTTCTGCGTCTGATGCAGAAACACAATCTGGTGATGAACATGAACCTGGTGACAATATGGACAACCATGTTCATAATAATGCTCAACCTAGCAATGATAAGGATGTGGAGATTGAACCTACGGTTAATCCTGATAACCCACAACCTAAGAGATACGATAAGAATGACTTCACTGCTAGGAAGCATGGTAAAGAAAGGGAGCCATGGGTTCAGAGACCTATGCCCTTTGCTCCTAAGCCATCCAAGAAAAAGGATGATGAGGATTTTGAGCGCTTTATTGAAATGATAAGACCTGTATTTCTGCAGATGCGGTTAATTGATATGCTCAAAATGTCTCCATATGCCAAGTACATGAAAGATATCGTGACTAATAAACGGAAGATACGAGATCTTGAGATCTCCGCCATGCTTGCCAATTACACTTTCAAAGGTGGAACTCCTAAGACACTTGGTGATCCCGGAGTGCCCACTATACCTTGCTCCATTAAAGGAAACTACGTAAGAACTGCCTTATGTGACCTTGGTGCTGGTGTTAGTGTTATGCCGCTCTCTCTTTATCGTAGACTTGAACTGGATAAGTTGACACCCATTGAAATTTCTCTGCAAATGGCCGACAAATCAACTGCTTTCCTTGTCGGCATTTGCGAGGATGTGCTTGTTGTGGTTGCTAACACCACTATCTTAACAGACTTTGTTATCTTGGATATTCCCGAGGACGATGCCATGGCTGTCATCCTCGGAAGACCCTTTTTGAACACGGCAGGGGCTGTTATAGATTGCAACAAAGGCAACGCCACTTTCCATGTCAACGGTAATGAGCATACCGTGCACTTTCCGAAGAAATGATATCAAGTACATTGCATCAATGCTATCGAGAAAACTTCATCGATTCTTATTGGGAGCTTTGAATGCCATATTCCTCGTGTCAAGATGAAGTATGATTTGCTTGTTGGGGAGATTCATATCCCCATTGAGGTGACTTAGTGACTATTCGGAAATTCTCCGTCCTCTTTTGCGATTCGGAAAAGTTTTGTCATGAGGATTTGATCAACCCCATTGACGGATTTCTTTCGATGACCATGAAATGGATGAATCAAAGAGTCACATACCTCTGTTTTAAGCTTTCACTTTTTGTTGCTTAGAAGAAAAATGATAGATTTAGTTTAGTTTTCCCTGTTTCCTGTTTTAGCGTCCCGGAGAAAAGTACCCCGAAAATAAAAGTTCTTCGATGGTCCTGAAAATCTAGTATGATTTTTCTGGAATATTTGAAAAATACTGGGACTGAGAGCTGGCCTGGGGGCCACACCAGTGGGCCACAAGCCCTGTCACCGCTCCCCCTAGTCGCGGCCACCAATCTTGTGGGGCCCACAGGGACCCCCTCCACTCATTCCAGCTCCCATCCTCTTCTTCTACCTCCAGAAAAAACCGTTTCGCAGCTCAAACCCATGTTATTGCTTATTTGGGTGTGATTTTCGATCTCCTTGCTCAAAGCACCATTCTCCGAACCGTTTTGGGGAAATTACTCCTTGGTAAGTGACTCCTCCATTGGTACAATTAGTTTTTGCTCTAGTGCTTTATCCTTCGCGTATTCTTGCTACCTTGGTGACCCTGTTCTTGAGCTTGAAATGTTGATTTTAGCTGGTCCCAAGTAGTTTTAGCACGTGATACGGTCTCTAGACACTAGTAGGAGTAGTTGTTATAAGGTGTGGTTGGTCTTTATTAACTTTTCTCTTGAACTTCAAAAATTTCAGCAAAAGGAAATTATGTTCAGGAGGAAGTTTCATGGTGGTTCCTCAAGTAAGAAGGGTCCCCGTCTTTCTATTCGGGAGCCCGATCCTTTTCAACTAAGGGACGCACCGGTACAACCATGTGAATGGCCTTCCGATGAGTTCATGATCGAAGCAGGCTTCAAGGATGAGTTTGATACACTTGTCCGCAATGCCGGGTTAGAAGAATTCCTCTCAGATAAATGTGAACAGTATGCTTTGCTCACTGCCTCTTTCGTGCGTAGATTTAAAATTTCAGTTGGCCGTGACTCATCCATACTGTTTGATCTGTACGATAAATCTTACGCCATGGATTTGGAGGATTTCAATAGGATTTGCAAGATACCCGATGGGGGTAATATTAAAGATCCTGCTAAGTCTTCGGTTAGAGATTTTGTCTCTAGTATAACTGTTGGAGAAACTAGAGACATCACGCAAGCTACCATAGGAAGCATTCATTTCCCTGCCTTGCACTACTTTGCCCTCTTCATAGGTAGATGCATTAACGGCAAGGTTGAACATTGTCACCTATGCGCATCCGACCTTAGTATCCTTAAGAGCGCAGTGACGGGTGACAAAAGCTTCAACATGGGAGCTATTATAGCAAGGAGGCTGAATAAGAATGCTATTGATGGGGATTTCTTTGGCGGCATCTATGCCACTCGCATAG
The DNA here is from genome assembly GCF_904849725.1 of Hordeum vulgare subsp. vulgare. Classification (NCBI taxonomy): domain Eukaryota; kingdom Viridiplantae; phylum Streptophyta; class Magnoliopsida; order Poales; family Poaceae; genus Hordeum; species Hordeum vulgare. The sequence goes on from NC_058524.1 coordinate 596,945,372, forward strand.
CAAATTTTCTTGGAGTACCCATCCGCGCAGGAGATCCCCCGCTCCATACAACTGTCCTTGACCGCGTCGCTATGACACGCTACCAGTTCCTAGAGAGGGATGATGAGTCCCTCCTATAGCGATTGATATTTAACCGGCAGCGTGTTTTCCATATTACCCTTCCTGCTCCTGCTTTCTTTGACCTTCAGGTAAAACGGAGATACTACATAACCATAGGAGAGGCACAGGAGTATGAGAGGGAGGCGACATCTGCTCGTCTTCGTGAGGCAGCTATTCAGGCAGTGGCTGCAGCGTTCCCGTATAACCCCGATTATGATTTTGGGTTTCGCCAGGACCATCCTTGGGAGTAGACCAAGCTAGGCCAAAAGCCTAAGCTTTGGGGAGTACGTGTTTGCACCAACTTTACATTCATGCTTATGCTTTCACTTTGTTAGTCGGTGTTTACACTTTGCCACTGTATTATCCATGCTACTTTATTTTTGTTTTCTTGTTTTCTTGTTTTGTGTCCTTTTGAGAAAACCCAAAAAGATTTTCCTTTCTTCTTTTGCTTGTTGGGAGCTTTCCCGTGTAAATAGTTTTCTTTTTCTTTGGGTCAAGGTAGAAGATATTGGTTACAATGTTTAGTGGCTCTTGCATGCATACCTGTTTAGCTTTCAAAGAGCCATATTACTTTGTCTTCTCCTTTGTGTTTGCAGATTCAGCTTAGTCCAATGCACGAGCACTCTTACTATTGTTCACATCGTTCGATCGTGCAAGTGAAAGGAAATAATGATGATATATGATGAAGTGACTGAGACTGGAAAAGCTGGTATGAACTCTATCTATTTTGTTTTTGTAAATATGACTAGCTCGTCGTTCCAGATTCAGCTTTGTTGAGAGAGAACCATGTTTGCAATGACAACTTAGAGATCATATTTTCTGATGCCATGCTTAATTAGCTAGGAGCTTATAATGGTTTGTCTTGAATGCCAACATAGATTTTGAGATGACTATGATGTAGTATGATAGGATGGTATTCTCCTTTGAATGATTCAAGTGGCTTGACTTGGCGCATGTTCATGCATGTAGTTGAAACAAAATCAACATAGCCTCTATGATGTTCGTGTTCATGGTGATTTATATCCTGTTCATGCTTGCACTCCATGTTAATCAAACTCACTGCATCTTGATGACTGTTGTCGCTCTCTAGTTGGTCGCTTCCCAGTCTTTTGCTAGCCTTCACTTGTACTAAGCGGAATACTGCTTGTGCATCCACTTCCATAAACCCAATTTTTTTCCATATGAGTCCACCATACCTACCTATATGTGGTATCTACCTGCCGTTCCAAGTAAATTTGCATGTGCCATTCTCTAAACCTCCAAGAAATAATCTGTTTTGCATGCCCGAACCGCTCATGTGGTGATAGGGGGCTATTGGTATCTTCCATGTTAGGCGTGTTATCCTCGACATGTTTTTATTCACTGTCATTCATGAGAAAGGGGCCGGTAATTGGAATGCCCAGTTCCATGCTTAAATCGAAAACATAACTGTAAAACAAGACTCCCCTCGGATTGATGTTAGTATGCACGGTACCCGAGGATTCGGCTAGCCGTGGAGTGTGATTGATTGGTGGTGGTGGAGTTAAAACTTTACTTTTCTGTTTGGGAACCGCCTATAGCATGAATAGCATGGAAGATATTGAGAACTCTTGGTCATTGCGTTGACAATGAAAGCATGCCACCCAAAATTATTATCTCTGTTTTCAAAGCTTGAGCTGTGGCACCTCTGCAAATCAATGCTTCCCTTGATCTTTGAAAGTGCTCTGCATTTATGTTTTGCGGTCTCAAAAAGAGCTAGCGAGATACCACCTATTCATATTGCTTCATGCTTGTTTTGATTGAATTGTTGGTATCTGAAACTCATTATTATTTGCTCGCTAGCTGATTATGCCATTGATATTAGTTTACCGTGAGACCTATGTGTCACTTGCTTATGTGGTTAACTTGTGATCTTGCTGAAATTCTGGTTATGAGTTAGACATAGTTGCAACAACAAGATCAAACAGAGTTTGTCAAAGTTTTTCTTTCTCTTTTAGTTTGTCAACTGAGTTGCTTGAGGACAAGCAAGATTTTAAGCTTGGGGGAGTTGATACGTCTCCATCGTATCTACTTTTCCAAACTCTTTTGCCCTTGTTTTGGACTCTAATTTGCATGATTTGAATGGAACTAACTCGGACTGACGCTGTTTTCAGCAGAATTGCCATGGTGTTGTTTTTGTGCAGAAATGAAAGTTCTCGGAACGTCCTGAAAATTTACGGAGAATATTTCTGGAAAATATGAAAAATACCTGCGCAAAGATCCACCGGAGGGGACGGGCCAATGGGCCACAAGCCCTGACGCCGCGGCCTCCCCCCATGGCCGCGACAACCAAGCTTGTGGGGCCCACGTGGCTCTGCCGCCCCCAAACTCAGCTCTATTTATTCCCTTTCGTCCCGGAAAAAATCAAGAGAGAAGATTTCATCGCGTTTGCGACACGGAGGCGCCGCCACATCCCGTTCTTCATCTGGAGGGCAGATCTGGAGTCCGTTTTGGGCTCCGGATCAAGGAGATCGTCGCCATCGTCATCATCAACCTTCTTCCCTCTCCAATTCCATGAAGCTCTTCATCGTTCGTGAGTAATCTATTCGTAGGCTCGCTGGGCGGTGATGAGTAGGATGAGATCTATCATGTAATCGAGTTAGTTTTGACGGGGATTGATCCCTAGTATCCACTATGTTCTGAGATTGATGTTGCTACTACTTTGCCATTCTTAATGCTTGTCACTAGGGCCCGAGTGCCATGATTTTAGATCTGAAATTATTATGTTGTCACCAATATATGTGTGTTTTAGATCCAATCTTGCAAGTTGTAGTTACCTACTATGTGTTATGACCCGGCAACCCCGGAGTGACAATAACCGGAACCACTCCTGATGATGACCATAGTTTGAGGAGTTCATGTGTTCACCAAGTGCTAATGCGTTGGTCCGGTTCTTTATTAAAAGGAGAACCTTAATATCCCGTAGTATCCATTTGGACCCCGCTGCCATGGGAGGGATGGACAATAGATGTCATGCAAGTTCTTTTCCCTAAGCACGTATGACGACACACAGAATGCATGCCTACATCACATTGACGAACGGGAGCTAGCCACATATCTCTCCGTGTTATAACTGTTGCATGATGAATGTCATCCAACGAATCGCCGACCCATTGCTTACGAGTTTGTCCCACTGCTGCTGTTACTTGTTTTGCTCTGCTGTTGTTACTACTGTTGCTGCTACTGTTACTTGCTGCGACTGTTACTTGCTTTGTCCTGCTGTTGTTGTTACTACTGTTGCTGCTACTGTTACTTGCTGCTACTGTTACTTGTTTTGTCCTGCTGCTGCTGCCACTACTTCTGCTACTGCTGCTACTTGCTACTGCTGTTACTCGCTACTGCTGCTACTTGCTACTGCTGTCACTACTGTTGTTCCTTGCCACTTCTGTTACTTGTTACACTGTTTCTACCTGCTACAATACTTTTTCTGGCACCATTGCCGGGAAAGAATATTTCCTGTCCACGGGAACTTACTGGCGCCATTGATACAACCGTTAGGAATAGTCTGCCGTCAACAGATCGTTTCTGGCACCGTTGCTATCATACTACTTTGCTACTGATACTTTTCTTGCAGATACTAATCTTTCAGGTGTGGTTGAATCTGACACATTCATCTGCTAATAATTGAGAATATTCTTTCACTTCCCGTCGTGCGAACCAACAAATTTGGCTTGAATACTCTACTCTCGAAAACTGCCGCGATCCCACGCGCTGGTGGGCTATTGCAAGACAATTGCTAATTGTTGAGCAAGTGGAGGCAACTCTTTTTTGGCTCCGTTGCCGTGGAGGCATCAAGTCAGGAATAGTTTCATGTCAACACTCCCCGCGAGTGGCCGTAGCTCAATTTGAGCCGTAGCATCGCCGGCCATCTTCCCCTGTTCCGGCCGCCGTGTTCTGTAGAAGTAGTAGAGAAGCTTACCTAAGAGGGTTACCTCCCCTTCTCTGGTAAGCTCCGATCGACTAGCAGAGTGGTAGGAGGTGTTTTGGCGCAGTAGTTGGTCGCGGGTTTGAGACCCACAAGCGCCCCCTTTTTATTGTTGCGTTTTGTGGGCAGTAGCTCGACAGGGAAACATTCCCTGTTTCCCTTCCACTCTCTATCGAGCCCGAGGGCAGTGGTGCAGTGGTTGTGTGGTGTGTTGTGCATCAGTAGGTCTTGGGTTCGATCCCAAGCCCCCTCCCTTTTAATTTTGTTTTTCCTTTTTGCTGTTTTATAGTTTGGTTGCTTGGTGCATTGCTTGGGCAGCAAGCAAGTGCGCCCTTTTTGTAGCTAGTGCATGTGTGTGTGTATACATGTATGTGTGCATGTGTGGGCAAGTACTTGGTGTTGTGTGTGTGTAGTGGAAGCATGTGTAGGTGGGTGCTTATGTGTATGTGTGTGTGTGAGGGTACATGCACTAGTTGTGCATACGTGTGTGTGTGTGGTTACCTCCCCCACATACTTGTGCAAGTTGCACAACCTCATGGACCTTGTGAGCATGTGCTTGTGTGTGCGTGCACTAGTGTAAGTGAGTGTATGTGTAGTAATGGTTGTGTGTGCACATGGGTGACTTGTGCACCTATGTAGAGGGTGTGCGAGTGCTTGTGGTGTCATTTGCACATGTGCAATAGGTCACCCCTCTTGTTGCACCTCTTGTGTATGTGGAGTAGTGGTAGTGTTTGTGTGTGATGGGCATGAGTGCACTATGTACTTGAGCATGAGGACTCACCTCTCATGCTGCCCTTATATTGTTGTGATGGTGTAAAGCACCTTTTGTGTCTATGCATAGGTAGATATAGGAATGCCATGTATGTGTTCTTCACATGTGATGATGCTTGTATATGCTTATGTTGATTTCATGTAGATTTTCGAGCTAGTTTTGTGCCTATTTGTTCCATGAAAGTACCCATGTATTATATATGGATTTGGGGTAGAATCATCCTAGGAATCCACTGGTGGAATCAGATTTCACTTTGGAGCAACTTCATAAACTGTCATTTTCTGTCTTGATGCTATGTTTAGAGCTTGGTGCCATGTGGTGTGTTGAGCCTATGAGGATGATTCCTTGATGTGGCAATAGTGGGTGAACCCCTCTACAACTTGCTAGTTTTGTTTTGCTCATAGGAGTTTGTATGTGCTAGTTGTGCCTTGTCAAAGTTGACATGTGGCTGAAATTGTCAGCTTGGTGAAACCTGTGATTTTCACTAAGTGTGAGAAACTGCTGTTATTTTCTTCCCTTGTTGTTGTGGTTGCAAAAGCTCATGTGTTGGGAATCAGCCCAGGCAATCAACTAGAGAGTTGGAGCTTTTGTGTTTGTCTAGCTCTCTGTTAAATTTCATGCACTTTCTGTAGATATCATTTTGGAGGCTGTCAAAATGCTTCAGAGCATAAGCAGCTGGTGAAAACCTGAGATTTTCACTAAGTCCCTGAAATCTGTTATTTTTGTCCAAGTTAGTGTCTGTAGATCTTCTTGTGTGTGACTCCTTTGTATTATCTTCTTGCTCATGCTTGTAGAGCTTTTGAATGGCTTTTGCCACATATCTTGTTTGGCACATTTGGGTGGTTGTAGGTACTTTGCATGTTGCTTACAAACTGCTATGATGCTGTTTAGGACAAATTGCATAGTTTTGTTGTTTTGAAGCTTGTGAGTGCATAGTTGATGGTGTGGTGTGATTCCAAGTACCACCCCACCTATATTTGTTTGTTTGATCATGTGGCAACCTCGGAACACCAGAAGAGTGCCATTGGAGTGTGCTTGTGGTGGAATTGAACCATAGGACTCCATATCTTGTTTCATAGTTTCCGGTTGATCCGTACCTTTGTTCTCAATGTTCTTTATATGCTTTTGCATCGTTTTCTCATGATGCACCTATTCATGCCATCTTCATGCATGTCAAGATAGCTTAGTGTGAAGTTCTGTCCAGAAGTTTATCTTCTCTTCTCATGCTTATGCAAGTGACTAGAATAGTGATGCATGCTTCCTTCTCATCTCATGCATCATGTTGTTTGTTGCATCATGTTGTGTTGGTGTTCATTGGCTGTTATTTTTATCTTGGGTAGCACCGGGATCAGAGAGCGAGTACGTGGATTTTGGAGAGTACGTGCAGGACGAACAAGAGCAGTTCCAAGCTGAAGACATCACAGGCAAGATGACCGTGACCTTGATACCGTATCTAGCTTTGTTATGCTTAGAATCATGTTTCCTTCGATATATGATCGCTGCCTACTACTTGATATAATTGCCTCCTGATATTGCCATGAAACCCAAACACCTTCCCCTCCTAGCTAATGTTGTTTGGCTAAGTAGGCTTGCTCAGTTTCTAATGATAGCTTTGCTAGTTGCAGGTGCGAGCTGTCTCATGTGATAACATGAGTATTTTGATATCATTATGATTAAACTGCTATTTAATTAATGCACCTATATACTTGGTAAATGACGGAAGACCTAGCCTTTTGTCGGGTGATTTGTTCCGTTATTGCCGCCTTAGTTTCGGCTACCGGTGTTTGGATCCATCTGATCGCTCCTAACACGTTTGAGGTTGTTATGGGGACCCCCTTGATAAATCGTATAGTGTTAAGACTCGTCCGGCAGGACCCAACATTGGTTTTAATTGCTAATCACTTAATAATAATTTTGCATAGGGAATAGCTACCCCGAGGATTTAATCAACAACCCGGGCTAGTGCTCCTCATGAGTGTTGGTCCAAACTAGAGTCGTGTGCGGGGCCAACCCGGGGAAACTCGGGAGATGTCTATCAGGACACTGTACGCTGTGCTCATCCGTCGTGTCCCAAGACTGAGATACGCGGTTCTTATCGGGGTCGTCGACACGACTGGAGGTCCTGCTAGTCTTGCCTTACCTTAGCGATATATCTTTCATATAGGAATCCCGGTGAAACTTTGGGTCTCCTCAAAGTTGAGGTTTTCCTCTAAGGAATCCGACGAGATCGTGAGATTCGTGATAGAGGATTACTTTGCGGCCCGTGACCGTTTGTGATGGACTAGTTGGAGCACCCCTGCAGGGTTTAATCTTTCGGAAAGTCGTGCTCACGGTTATGTGGCAACATGGATAATTTGTTAACATCCAGTTATAGAGAACTTGAACTAACTCTAATAAAACTGCCAACTGTGTGCGTAACCGTGACTGTCTCTTTCGAAGACCTCTCTTCGATCGGGAACACGGTGGGGTTATGTCTGACGTAGGTAGGTGTTCAGGATCACTTAGATATCACCTAATATTTGACCGCTCGCTTAGACCACATCTATAACTCTGATCTTCATAAGTTAGCCACCATAAATGCTTAGGATGCTGCAACCTAAACACCAAACCTTCCTCACCTAATAACTTGACTAGTTTCGGTACCAAGGTCATCGATTGCTGAGTCCCCGTGGCTCACAGTTTACTACAACCCCCCAACAGGTACATGTATGCCCGACGCAGTTGATCCAGATGGCATGCAGCTGGTGTGGCAGTAGGATGAGGAGAACGACCGCCTGCACGTGAACTATGCAGAAGACTGAGGCCGTGGTCGTGATCGTGGGCGAGCATGCGTGATATTATAGTCTTTTCCTTGTTTCATGTAGCCCGTAGCGGGACTACCTTGTCTGAATAACTGAGTGGATGTAACTCTGATATTATCTATGTGAGATGGCAAATGAATGCCCTATTTGTCAATCTTAATTTATGTATGTGCTATGATTATCTCGCTTGCGAAACGCTTAGATGCGCTTCTTTCCCTTTTGGGGCATCGCCCCCTAAATAGGAAAGGACCGCATCTTAGTCGTTACAAGTTTATAATGCAGAGAAACAAAGACAACATAGTATCGAAAATCTAAGGTTAAATAGATTTCGCCGCAAATGACTCTAGTGTGTTTCAATTGATGCTATTACCTTCTTTTCGTATGCCCTTGCAATATCATTTAGACAAAGACCAACATTGCTGCCCTGATCAGCTGATCCGACCCTGTACATATGGCAGGGAAAAAGAGTTATACCTCAAGCACCACATTCATAATGAAATCGAACACTGTTACAAAAAAATTACGGCCTGAAATTTCTTTATGCACATCCGCGAAGAACAACTAAGGCGTCTGGACTGTTGAATATATAAGAAGGGATCGATTTCGAACTATGCCGCACACTACCTGCTGCTTCGAGCAAACTGAAAACCATGCTGAAAAATATAAGGATACAGAAAACTAACGATAAAATCGAAGACGCATGACCAAAACACAACAAAATATTACGGTGAGCGTGCTAGTTCATCAGGATGGATTAAAAACGTCGCGCGGTAAAAATTAAATCTACATCACGTGTCGAGGAAACATCATGGGATCACTTGATTAACCTTTATTTGCTGGATACCCAGAAAGTTCGGACTAGATCCACTTCAATTTTCTACGCGATCTACTTCCTTGATCAAGGCAACTCTCAAATCACCATGGGTGATTTTGAATTTGAACGGGAGAGAATAAAGAGAGAGATGCGAACAAATAAAGAGAACATACTACTCTCTTTGCGTGGAAAAGTCTTCAGTTGGACCTCAGCCGTCGTACTGACAAATGGGCGCTTCAAAGTTTTCTTTCGCAGACAAGTGGGGTCACTTTTCCGGCCACATCACGGAAAGACCTAGATGCAGTCGAGCCGTACTGACATGCGGGCTCTACAATGGTTGCTCTTACTGACCAGTGGGGTCGGCCATCAATAAATTCCAGATCTCATTTCGTTCACTCCCCATCTCGCGTCGGGGAAATAAATTTGGGGGTAGATATCATAGATCTACCGAGGAATTACTGCTGATTGCTCATATAATTTCTCTCTACACCTACCTCTCCCCAAGACAAATCGTCCACCCTCTCCCTCCACCCCGCGTGCCTCCTATCGAGGTAACACATTACACTTTCTAGATGCTACTTCATCCACGCAATGCCTCGCATGTTGTTTCAATTTATGAATGAATTTTTTTCGATCGTGCTATTCATAGTGTTACGATGAATGAAATTTCTAAATGAATAAAGCTAGATGAGAAACGCAACATGAGAGAGATGGGACGGGGACTAAATTTATCGTAATATTTATCGAAATCCCAGAAGTCATGGTCGCTAGTCGGCAAATCGGGGAATTACTTCCCCGTCCGTGACATGTGGTACTCATAGTGTTTATCGTTCTACTCATGGTGTTACCTACGATTAGTCAGAGAGGTCAATGAATATATGTAGTACTCCCTCCGTTCCTAAATATAAGACCTTTTAGAGATTGCATTATGAACTACATACGGATGTACATAGACATATTTTCGAGTATAGATTCACTTATTTTGCTCTGTATGTAGTCTTCTATTGGAATCTTTAAAAGGTCTTATATTTTGGAACGGAGGGAGTAGTAGTTATGATTAGTTAACTCGCAGTTAACATATTTCTCAGTGAATATGCTAGTCGAGGTAGTAATCATAGTGTCTCATGGCCTGTTATGTAGCAATGGATGGGATGGACTGCACTCCACAACTCTGAGAGACCCAGTCTCAAACTGTGGATGGTACGGAACTCGTTACACAAGTTTTCATGGTCCCTGACCAACTAGAAAAGGAAAGGATAAGGACCGAGTCCAAACATACAGCGCACGAAAAGCTCGTTCAGGAGTACAAAAGGAAGAAGCAAATAGCAGGACAACAGTAGGTTCTTTTTCTTAATGATTCCCATGTGTGTTGTTGCATTTGCTTTAAAAAATGAGTAAAACTCTTCTCATATGTGTTTCTTATTCTCAAGACATTCATATAGAAGCCTCGCTTACGAAAGAAAGTTGCAACAATCAAATCTATTCAATCAATAAATTTCCTCAAAATTCAATTCTTGATTTTGTCTCCAGAGCTCTTAGAATGGCCGAGTATGAAGAAGATTTCAGTACAAAACTGAGCCTTAAGAAGTTCACATCTGTTTGTGACAAGCTCACGGACGACCAGAAACATTGGCTTTGGAAACCTATTAGAGTTGTCCTGCCAAGAGCTCCCGAGATGTCTCGTTCGATGGCTTGTTCGTTACTTTGATAGCAGCTCCAATTCTTTCATACTGCCCAGTGGATTCACCTTTCTTATGAACTCTTACGCCGTGCACCGAATATTGGGAATTCCACTGGGAGGCAAAATGATTACTAAAAGGTGCTCAGACACTTTCAGAGAACATGTTAAGTCTGACACAAATTGTGCCGCACAGACTCCAAGTATCAGAGAACTAATTGATCTCATGACCCCTGAACTGTCAGGACAATTATTCCAGCGGGGTTTTGTGATGTTTGCAACTTCAGTCTTTCTATGCCCGACAACATACGAGTGCATAAGCCCAATTTACTTATCAGCTCTTGAAGGACCAACATCAGATATACCGTCATATGATTGGTCAGGAGCTACACTAGAGAAGTTAGTGACATCGCTCCACACATTCAAGGATAAGGAATTCAGCGGCGCATTGTGTGGCTGCTTCCTGATACGAGTGGTTGGTTAACTACCTTTTTCTTTGAATTATTTTCATCGTAAATGTTGAGTGTCTGATCCAATTTCAAACTTTTTTTATCTCCGGCAGATAAGCTATTTCGAGTACTTGGATATCAATGTGATGCCTATGAAAAATGATTTGACATCAAGACTACCTATCTGGGATACATACGCTATCAAGAAATATGCTAACCTACATAGACTGTCACCAAAGGAAGGAAATTTTGGCAAACACCCTGTGAGTGTAGTACATTCTTTTGTAACTCTCTGAAATATTACCTCAGCAGAATGATTTAGCTGCCATTGCATTGATTTAATTTGAAATGTACTTATTGTCTTCTTGCAAAATCATCACAGCTGAAGAATATAACAAGCACACCTTTCTATCCATCAAATGCCTTTGAAAGGTCATTTTATCGAATGGGTACAAAACTAGAATCCTATTTAGAACAGTTTGTCCCAGAATGCAAATTATCCTCGGTGAGTCATATCGACCAAATGATCATTTTTTTCTTCAAATTGTCAATGATTATACATCATGTAAATTTTCAAAGTCATTCAACATATAAGCCAGCATATATAGGAAACATGCTTCGTTTATATTACATGTGCCCCCTACCTGTAGTAGCTTAGTTGTGCTCCTTGATAACCAACAGAAAATAGTTTCTTGTTCTATGATGGTTATAGCCCTTACTTACACGATAAATTAGTTGTGCTTCATACATTAGACTAGCTAGGTTACCTAACGGCTCAGTTAGGAGTACTCTCACTATACTTCCTGCAATACAACATTCCATACACATGATCTGCATGTTATTATTCTATTATCGTGATATTGATATCAAATGCTTATTTTTTATATGTCTCTTTTGTAGGCTAAAGAAGATATTGCCAAAATCATTAACGAGATGCACACAGAAATGTTTTCTGTGATTCAACCCGTTATGGAGCAGAAACTCGAAAATATTCTTTCTCTTGCCAGGGAACTTGGTACGAAGGAAGTCAAACAATCTGACGGCGTGTTCTGTAACTTAAAGAAGGATGAATTCATCAGAGAAGAAAACTTTTCATCACTTCCTTCAACTTCTCAATCACTTGCTAGTCACCAGAGAGAAAATCCTCATGGATCATGCAGCAGTGACTCAAGCAACTAGGCGCGTCCCTCATCATACTCGATGGAAAATATAAATGGTTGTTGCGGTACCCTTGTGTCACAAAACCAATATGACAAGGAATAGTTCACCACACAACTATCCTTACAACAACAAACATCAACCCAGATTAAATTGCGTTTGGAGATAACTAAGATAGACCTCAAAAAAGATGACTTGGATGAAAAAACTAGGTCACATATGGAAGAAATGAAACAATTTATGAATAACTGCCTCGATGGGTTACCTGTTCATGAAAAAATTGTGCCAACATCCGAGCTATTGGACGAGTACACATGAATGATACTAACCAGTGAAAATTCATCCGAATTCACTACAGCCAACAACTCCACACCTTCCACAGAGGGCGAACCTGTAATGCCAGAACAAACAGAATCAAAAAAAGTTGTTGCTGCTGAAGCTAATGCCCCAGATTGTACAAATGACAAATAGCCAACTGAGATCATTCACCAGCCCGAATCTCCTCCAATGATTCAAATGCCAGAACCAACACAGTCAAAGAAATTTACTGTTGCGGGTGAAGGTAGCGGAGCAGGTGACCAGCATGATACTGGAGGAGGTGACCAGCATGATACTGGAGGAGGTGACCAACCTGATTCTGGGATTATTCAAATGCCAGATATTGTTGCATGTTCCACCGGCGATGACACAATATTTGAAAAATTCCCAACAACCACGAAGGAGCTCAAGGTGGTAGACACTGTTACCGACAAGTGTTCTTCTCCAAGCATGAAGGCCCAGCTTAATGCCACTAACAATTTTACTGTTGACAGCAAGATTGCTGAGTCCAAATCATACAATGTATCACCAGACTCAAAATCACTTGCATCCACCAGTGATGCTCCATCAGTTGTCACTGGAAAAAAACTGGAACCTGTTATCGAGAATCAAACTAGCAATGTAAGCGATGCTGTCTTCAAGAGCCAGAGTGTAAAGCAGCCAAACGAACAAATGACATGTGACAAAAGACCATTGCACATGATGCCAAATGCAGCTAACGAGGCCACACCGCCAACGAAGAAAAGAGTCAGGATAACAGAACCTCAACGGCAGTCACCCGAACACGAACCGAATAAGCGTCAAGTTGTTGACAACCTCACAGGCCTGCGTTATGATCCCTTCATTGATGATGACAGCATATGGTGTGTGATAACCCATAAGTATAGGGGATCACAACAGTTTTCGAGAGTAGAGTATTCAACCCAAATTTATTGATTCGACTCAAGGGGAAGCCAAAGGATATTCTCAAGTATTAGCAGTTGACTTGTCAATTCAACCACACCTGAAAGATTTAGTATCTGCAGCAAAGTATCAGTAGCAAAGTAGGGTGATAGCAGTAGTAGCAACAGTAACCAGTAGGAGCAAAGTAACAGCAGTAGCAATAGAGTAACAGAAGCAGCAGTGACAGCAGTAGCGACAATGTAACATAGCAAGGACTAGTAGTAAAAGACTCATAGGCATTGGATCGGTGATGGATGATTATGCCGGATGCTATTCATCATGTAACAGTTGTAACACGGAGAGATATGTAACTAGCTCCAGTTTGTCAATCTAATGTAGGCATGTATTCCGTATGTAGTCATACATGCTTAGGGAAAAGAACTTGCATGAAATCTATTGTCCATCCCTCCCGTGGCAGCAGGGTGCTAATGGAAACTACGGGATATTAAGGTTCTCCTTTTAATAAAGAACCGGACTAACGCATTAACACTTGGTGAATACATGAACTCCTCCTACTATGGTCATCTCCGGGAGTGGTTTCGGCTATTGTCACTCCGGGGTTGCCGGGTCATAACACATAGTAGGTGACTACAACTTGCAAGATAGGATCTAAAACACACATATATTGGCGACAACATAATAGGTTCAGATCTGAAATCATGGCACTCGGGACCTAGTGACAAGCATTAAGCATGGCAAAGTAGTAGCAACATCAATCTCAGAACATAGTGGATACTAGATATCAATCCCCGTCAAAACTAACTCGATTACATGATAGATCTCATCCAACCCATCACCGTCTAGCAAGCCTACGATGAGATTACTCATGAACAGTGAAGAGCATCACGGAATTGGCGATGAAGGAAGGTTTATGATGACGATGGCGACGATCTCCCCTCTCCGGAGCCCAGAACGGACTCCAGATCTGCCCTCCACATGAAGAACAAGAGGTGGCGGCGCCTCCGTACCGAAAAACGCGATGAACTCTTCTCCTTGATTTTTTTCCGGGCGAGACGGACTAAATAGAGCTGAGATTGGAGGCGGTGGAGCGTCGTGGGCTGCACAAGCCTGCCAGGCGCGGCTAGGGGTGGCCCGCGCCTGGTGGGCTTGTGGGCTCCACGCTCCACATCCTCCGCTAATTCTTGCGCTAGTATTTTTCATAAATTCCAGAAAAATTCTCCGTAAATTTTCAGGTCATTCCGAGAACTTTTATTTGTGTGCAAAAACAACACCATGGCAATTCTGCTGAAAATAGCGTTAGTCCGGGTTAGTTCCATTCAAATCATGCAAATTAGAGTCCAAAACAAGGGAAAAAGAGTTTGTAAAAGTAGATACGACGGAGACGTACCAACTCCCCCAAGTTTAAAGCCTTGCTTGTCCTCTAGCAATTCAGTTGAAAACTGAAAGAGACAAAAGAAAAACTTTGACAAACTCTGTTTGATCTTGTTGTTGCAACTATGTCTAGCTCATAACTAGAATTTCTGCAAGATCACAAGCAAACCACATAAGCAAATGACATCAAGGTCTCACGGTAAACTCATATCAATGGCATAATCAACTAGTGAGCAAATAATAATAATTCTCAAACGTTAACACTTCAATCAAAACAATCATGAAGCTGTACGAATAGATGGTATCTCGCTAGCTCTTTCTGAGACCGCAAAACATAAATGTAGAGCACCTTCAAAGACCAAGGGCTGACTAAACATTGTAACTCATGGCAAAGAAGATCCAGTCACAGTCATACTCAACACAGTTAAAAGCAAAGCGGTTCGGGCATGCAAAACAAATTATTTCTTGAAGGTTTAGAGAGTGGCACATGCAAATTTACTTGGAACGGCAGGTAGATACCACATATAGGTAGGTATGGTGGACTCATATGGAAGAACTTTGGGTTTATGGAAGTGGATGCACAAGTAGTATTCCCGCTTAGTACAAGTGAAGGCTAGCAAAAGAGTGGGAAGCGACCAACTAGAGAGCGACAACAGTCATCAAAATGCATTGAGATTAACTAACATTGAGTGCAAGCATGAGTAGGACATAAATCACCATGAACATGAATATCATAGAGGCTATGTTCATTTTTTTTCAATTACATGCGTGAACATGCGCCAAGTCAAGCCACTTGAATCACTCAAAGGAGGATACCATCTATCATACTACATCATAGTCATCTCAAAATTTATGTTGGCAACCAAGACAAACCATTATAAGCTCTTAGCTAATTAAGCATGGCATCAGCAACTATGATCTCTAAGTTGTCATTGCAAACATGTTTCTCTCACAACAAAGCTGAACTAGGAACAGTGAGCTAGTCATATTTACAAAAACAAAATAGATCGAGTTCATACCAGCTTTTCCAGGCTCAGTCACTTCATCATATATCGTCATTATTGCCTTTCACTTGCATGACCGAACGATGTGAACAATAATAAGAGTGTTCGTGCATTGGACTAAAGCTGGAATCTGCAGGCAAACACAAAGGAGAAGACAAAGTAATATGGCTCTATGACAGATAAACAGATATGCATGCGAGAGCCACTAAACATTGTAACCATGGTCTTCTACCTTGACCCAAAGAAAAAGAAAACTATTTACACGGGAAAGCTCCCAACAAGCAAAAGAAGAAAAATAAAATCTTTATGGGTTTTCTCAAACTAGACAGACACACAAAAAGAAAACGAGAAAAAGAAAGTAAACTAGCATGGATGTTACAGTGGCAAAGTGTGAACACCGACGAACAAAGCAAAAGCATAAGCAAGAATGTAAAGTCGGTGAGAAACACGTACTCCCCCAAGCTTAGGCTTTTGGCCTAAGTTGGTCTACTCCCATGGATGGTCCGGGCGATACCCAAAATCATAATGAGGGTTGTACGGGAGCGCTGCAGCCACTGCCTGAATAGCTGCCTCACGGAGACGAGCAACCTTTGCCTCCCTCTCATACTCCTTTGCGTCTCCTCTGGTTATGTAATATCTCCGTTTTATCTGAAAGTCAAAGAAGGCAGGAGCAGGAAGGGTAATATGGAAAACACGCTGTCGGTTAAATATCAAACGGTACAGGAGGGATTCATCATCCCTCTCAAGGAACTAATAGCGTGTCAAAGCGACTCGGTCAAGGAAAGCTGTATGGAGCGGGGTATCTCCTTCGCGGATAGGTACTCCAAGAAAATTTGCTATGCGGGTGGCATAGATCCCACCAAAGAAATCCCCTTTCATTAGCATTATTATTCAGCTTCCTTGCTATAATAGCTCCCATGTTGAAACTTTTATCACTCGTTACTGCGCTCTTAAGAATACTAAGGTCGGGTGCGCACAGGTGACAATGCTCAATCTTGCCATTAATGCATCTGCCTATGAAGAGGGCAAAATAATGCAAGGCAGGAAAATGAATGCTCCCCATGGTAGCCTGTGTAATATCTCTAGTTTCTCCAACAGTTATACCAGAGAAAAAAATCTCTAACCGAAGATTTAGGAGGATCATTGAGACTACCCCAAATAGGTATCTTGCAAATTCTATTGAAATCCTCTAAATCCATGGTATACGATTTTTCATAGAGATCAAACAGTACATATGTATCACGGCCAACTGAAAATTTGAATCTATGAACAAAAGAGGCAGTGAGAGCAACATACTATTCACATTTATCGGAGATGAATTCTTCGAGTCCGACCTCATGAACAAGTGTATCAAACTCGTCTTTGAAACCTGCCTCAATCATAAATTCATCAGAAGGCCATTCACATGGTTGTACCTGTGCCTTCCTCGGTTGGTAAGGATTGGGCTCCCGAATCACAAGACGGGGACCTCTCTTGCTTGAGGAATGATGTTTGCTGTGTATCCCTTGCAACGGCGCCAGAAATAGTTGTGTCGACGGCACCAGGAATCCTTCAACTGCGGCTACGCCTTAAGGGACTTCCTAGGCAAGTATGCAAAGGATTTACCCCGTGGCCTTGGAGCCTTGCGTTGGTGTTCCCTCGAAGCGGAAAGGGTGATGTAGCACAACGACGGTGAGTATTTCCCTCAGTTTGAGAACCAAGGTATCAATCCGGTGGAAGAGTATCTCAAGATCCTGCACAAACACAAAAGCTTGCACCCAACGCTATGAAGGGGTTGTCAATCCCTTATAGATTGTTTGCCAAGTGAGAACTGAAAGCAACAAAGTAACAAAGCAGAGTAAAAGTGGAGGTGTAAACGATGGATGTGAATAGACCCGGGGGCCATAGTGTTTACTAGTGGCTTCTCTCATGAAAGCAAGTAGACGGTGGGTGAAGAAATTACTGTCGAGCAATTGATAGAACCATGCAAAGTCGTGACGATATCTATGCAATGATTATATCTATAGGCATCACGTCCAAAACAAGTAGACCAATACTTTCTGCATCTACTACTATTACTCCACACGTCGACCGCTATCCAGCATGCATCTAGTGTATTAAGTCCATAAGAACAGAGTAACGCCTTAAGCAAGATGACATGATGTAGACGGATAATCTCAAACCAATGGTAAAAACCCCATCTTTTTACCCTTGATGGCAACTACTTGATGTGTGCCTTGCTGCCCCTACTATCACTGGGAAAGGTCACCACATGGTAGAACCCAAAACCAAGCACTTCTCCCATTGCAAGAATCATAGATCTAGTTGGCCAAACAAAACCCAAAACTCGGAGAGACTTACAAGGATATCAAATCATGCATATAAGAAATCAGCAAAGACTCAAATATATATCATAGATAATCTGATCACAAATCCACAATTCATCGGATCTCGACAAACACACTGCCAAAGAATATTACATTGGATATATCTCCATGAAGATCATGGAGAACTTTTTATTGAAGATCCAAGAGAGAGAAGAAGCCATCTAGCTACTAACTACGGACCCGTAGGTCTGAAGTGAACTACTCACGAGTCATTGGAGGGGCGATGATGATGATGAAGAAGCCCTCCAACTCCAAAGTCCCCTCCGGCAGGGCGCTGGGAAGGGTCTCCAGATGAGATCTCGCGAAAACGGAAGCTTGCGACGGCGGAAAAGTATTTTCGAGGCTCCCCTGATTTTTTGCGGAATATTTGGGAAATTATAGGCCAAAGACCTAGGTTAGGGGGCGGCCAGGGAGGCCACAAGCTTGCCCACCGCCGCCTCCCCCTGGTGGCGTGGTGGGAGCTTGTGGGCTCCCTGGAGCCCACCTGGCTTGGCCCAAAGGCCCCCTGGTCTTCTTCCGTTTAGGAAAAAATCATTTCGGGGTTTTTATCCCGTTTGGACTCCGTTCCAAAATCCAGATCTGAAAAGAGTCAAAAACACGGAAAAACAGGAACTGGCACTTGGCACTGAATCAATAAGTTAGTCCCAAAAAAGATATAAAAGGTACATAAAACAACCAAAGAAGACAAGATAACAGCGTGAAACCATCACAAATT